>NC_066840.1:19154195-19455342 GCF_001640805.2 Lates calcarifer | reverse complement strand
GCATCAGTAACAAAAAAGAACAAAATGGCTGCAAATGGTCTTAACAAAATACACACATATCCATTTTCACCATTTGCTTGACTGATTATTTTACCAATGGTTTCAGCCTACTGGCATATCATATCTCCTTCAAGGTGGCTTTCTACATATTTTTCAATATGCTAGGAATAGTCTGTTTGGGTTATCTTTGCATGTTTACAGAATGAATATTTATTGATCAGACTTCATCTAGATAAACAAACAAGCAGCATGAAATTCCAAGCAGACAATTAGATAAACAGTGTAGAGCTAAAATAATTAGTCAGTCAGCTGACAAGAAAATAATTTTTAACTATTTTGAGATTCAGTTATTTTTTTCAAGCAAAATTGAAAATATGTTAAACATTGTCTGGTTTTAACTCTTAAAATCAAAGGATTTGCAGCTTTTCTTTGTCATATATAATCATAAACTCAATATCTTTGGGTTTAATACTAATCTTCCTAGTATTCCTAGTATTGAAAAACATGTTGCTTGAGTTTCATTCACCAGATGGTTGACTGTCATCTAGGTGTCATGTAAGTACATTAACTGTTTGCAGAAGTGCATTAGATAGCTGCAAAGACCATGGTTGCCTAGGCAGTCTTGTGTTCCTGAGTGTAATTAATGTCCTCACTTTCCTCTGGCTACTAGGATGTGTTCAAAAGGACTGTCCTCTGCTGGGAGACATGGAAGGAAATTTAGACGTTAGCAAAACACACGGTGCTTCTCTGGGCAATGTGTGAGCGTTTTGTATGAGTAAGTGTGTGTGAGTGTGTGTGATGGATAGTTATTGTTAGAGCAGCTTCTTGCAGAGAGAGGCAGAGTTGCTGCTGCAAGTGAAAGTGGCCATGTGGCCCAGGGAATTTTGTGCACAAAGGTGTGTGTTTGGCTGATATACCCACAACTCACACACATTTATTTGACCTGAGCCCAGCACCTTTATGAGTTTTCACCTTAAATGGACATAGCTGTGAAACCCAAACACAGTTATTTTCCAGCTCCAAGTCTTCCATTTAAAATTATGACCTTTGTTGGTGACTATATGACTATATAGTGGCATAGAGCCAATTTAATTTAAGAGTAGAGGTGTTATGTAATATAAATGTACAGGGGGAAAAAAGTTTAGGGTACATACTGTAGATTAAACCAGAGGAAGAGATGAAGTACTTTCCATAAGGAGAGCAGTTGGTGTAGAGGAGTTGGAGAGAGCTGGGAGTTTTCCCAGTCAATGTTTTTTCTTTGTCCTCAGCCTCTACTGCTGTCTAAGCTGGAGGAGAGACAAAGCTATCAGCCTGCAAGAAGCCAGAGTAACTGATGAAGAAATACACGATGATCACACACACACACACACACGATCCAGTAAATAAAGCAAGCTAAATAAAATCTTACTGGAGCCTGTGGCACAACCGTTGCATGTCATTGTAGCAGAGGTCAGTGTGGTGAGTGTGACTGCTGCTGTTACCTTTTATAGGCTGTAACGTCCTGTCCTCTCTCTTCCCCAGCTTTAGTTTAAGCATTATTAATCTTTTTAGAAAAGGGCCAGGTTATTGACTTAATAAGGACTGGTTAAAAAGGCCTGACTGGAAAAGAAACCATTTCAGAGATTACTTTGGTTGATACATTATTAACCTTTACTAAATGTCTCACGCTGTATAAACCTCAATGCCGGATATATTCCTGTATATGGAAACGGAGCTAAACACATCAGTTTGTCATTTATAGCTACAGCCATTTGTCTGTTAATTAGTAAGCAGGAGTGTTTCTATCCATTAATAGAGGTTGATGACAGCTAGGATTATGTGAGGAAGATTACATGTGCTTACAGAGATGAAGGTTTTAGCCTGCACATCATTACTGTGTGTGGCCAAACCTCACTCTGAAATTATAGATCTTAATTAAATGAGTGAATGATCCACTAAGCTTATCACTAAGCACTATAACTGAAAAGGAGAGCACATAAACTTATCTCATGTATAGACAATTCACCACACAGTGAATGCAAGGTTGTATCATAGGTTGTACACTCTACATCACTGGTGCTTGAATCATGGTTCTAGTTGTTACTTAACAGAAGAAGTAGTTTTACCATTTGAAACTGCAGTGGTTTTTATCAACCAGCCTCATGGATGCAGGCACCCAAAATGAGTCCAAAACAAAAGTTGACTTTGTAGGTTGTAAGGTTATGTGGATTTACTGGGATATTTTTACTGGCACTGCAATTGAGTCCCACCACTACTGAACAAACACACAGAACATGGTCACAGGATCTCATCCAAAGCAGTAAAGGTAAATCTTTAGTTTTTGGTCCTGTGTAGACAAAATCATTGGTAAACTGAGCTGTGACACTTTATCCTCATTACAGCTGAACTAAACTCATTCCAGTGGGGCAAACATGGACTCCATTGCTACTCATTATGAAACATGGTTTTAACTACAGTTGAACAGTAACTAAAGCTAAAATGAGTGGGGGTCATTGGACAGTATACAACAGACTTTATTTATGTATTTCTTTTTAAAAGGGGTATATACTATAATAATCATAAATGTTACCATTTAATCTATTATTCCAGAGTTTCCTTAAATACACACAGTAATGGAACATGACTTAACAAACTAAGCCAACAGGACACATAATCCAAAGTTGCACAAGGTGTGTTTAAGTTTTCAAAAAAACCTGTTAGCCTCCATGTTTGTTTGTACAGAAACTAGAAAACATCACAAACATGTGATACCTAATATGCTTTTTAGTCAAAACATAACTCATCTTCAAACACCACACATATAAAAAGAATGTAAATGCACATAGCAATCTCTGTGTATTTTTGTGTTTTTCCCAGGATAATTCAGCGAACCATCAGGGCTGCAGTGGAGCAGCACTTCTTTGAGCTGAAAACCTCCATCGACCAAGACCTCAGCAACTACGACAGCGAGGGGTGAGAGTGCAAGCACACACACAAATTTCTTTCATACCTTTGGCAAAACTTTGTAGTTGCACCTGCTGGTAGAAACATGCGTTACACAGATTCCTTAGCGGCTGAAAGTGGCATCAAATGACTTTAAAGTAACATATTTGACATAGTGAACATTGTGCACAGGAGCACAAAGCCAACCGGACAGCTCAGGTTGCCAGTAAACATGTTGGCACCAGTGATGTTAATAAGCAAACTGTACAGGCTGTGGAGAGCAGCTGTTCAGTGGTCAGTCACCTCCAAGACAAAACAAGATGTCGAAGAGTGTTTGTTGGCTTCCAAGATCGAGGAGATATGATACCATAAAGGTTTTACACCATTAACTAAAATAGCCTTCTCCTAGCCCACATAGCAGAGTTATTAGTTTGTATTTTAAATTTAAGTGCTTTCATTATTTCATTAACTTCTCTTAATGTTGTTTTCCAGGGTGAGTCCCAGTGAGCCTGCAGATGAGGGTTGCCAAGGAGACGATGAACAACAAACAGACCCTGAGGACAGTCCCTGTGACACAGAAGGGGAGACCCCACTCACGCAGACTGAGCAACACATACAACAAAGCCAGACGGACACACAGGTTTGTGGAGGACACAGAAACACACACATGCACTTAAATTGATCCACCTGCATATACACAAACATAGCTTGCATCCTGCTACACATCAGGCATGCACACACCCAACAAAACAGCACACAGTCACCCATGTTTCACACACATACTAAATGTAACAATGGCAAAAGCATAAATGTATTCCCTATGTACAGTAATTGAAAGCAAAAACATTTGAAAACACACACACACACCATGGAGAGTTCCCCCGAAAGACACACACAATGCACAGACCCAGGCCAGTTGCTGTGTGGGCTGGCAGCATATTTCCCATAACTAACCTCCTTCCTGTCTCAGTGTGTCGGTTCATTCCAAGGCCGAATGTTTGATACTATCAGCACAGTCCATCTTTGTTCTGCTCTGATTGCTACAATAGCTACAATTCTACCAGGGCAGCAAACAGAGACAGCAACAGGCCTGTCGTACAAATACACGCACTCAGATACACACAGATCATCAGTGAATACTTCTAACATATAGTCATGAGAGAATGGCAAAAGGTTCAGTATGAAAGAGGTGTAAAGTGGGTCTGCCATATCCACTTTTTGTAACTTTATGAAATCAGTCTTTTTGTTTTGTATTGTCTTGTCATGGAGATCCTGGAGGAACATTAGGGCAATTGTACTGCCTCTTGTCTTTTTCAGTGAGCATCACATGCATTTTTAGTAAGTCTTATAACAGTAGAAATCAAAATGTCTCTATTCTACTACACCCCCTGAGCCTTAGTGTCTCTTCTCCCATGAACCATTTTGGCATCCAGACAGCAGGAGAGAGGTGAGGGGCAGCAGTCAACATGGCTGTCAGAGTGAAATGTGTCCTGGGACTGATGAGAAACCTGTCAGTAATCTGGGTCCAGTTCCTTAAATAAATCAGTGAAAATGACAGCAGCACATGAACACCAAACTACAAAACACACACCATTTACTTTCTTTCCACAACCATGTAAAGACATGTGCTATGTGTACACTAGCTCATACATTCACACTGACATGTATATTACTTCCACAGCATCATGTGATAACTGCCTCTTCATTAAGACTGCTGATGTTTAGGACCTTAAATCTTACACCAATCATTCTGAAACTGTCCAGTTTTGGGGAACGTTATAGGTTGGGTAGATGATAAATGGTAAAACCCCTTCACCATGACTTCAGGATGTTTTTCTCTCATTGGAGCCTTGCACTGCAAAAAGGGAGAGATTAGCCAGTTAATAGTGAGACTAACGCGCAGTATGCATTTTTGTAGAAATGACCTTGACATTGCTTCCTGTGTAATTTATGGCTTTAAGTGTCATCTTGTGGGGCAATTTATTTGTACTCACAACAAAACACAAAAACCCTGTGTTGCTAATACTCAGAGGAAGTGAAACGTAATGGTGTGTGTGTGTAATTTCTAAGAATAGGAATGCACCTGTTTATGTTAAGAGTCCCAGTTTATCATAGTTTCTATTTTTGCCCAGTCACGTCTGTTGCTCTGCTCTGCCAGTTTTGTTTAACTCTTCATTTTCATTCATAAGAACAAGAAAATTTCTATTAATTTCTTGCTGCTGCTTTCTCCCAGGATTCACTTGACTCTGGCGCCACCCTGGAGGAGAGCCTTGGGAATGGACCTGGATGCAGAGGCTGTCAGAGATGCTGAGAACAACATCAACACTGCCAGGTGAGCTACCAGATCTTCTAGTTTGCTCTATGAATTTGGTTTTACCTCAAATCAACAAATAACAAGCAAATTTATCAGAATTAATTTAGAAGATCAAGGGAAGATTTGGACAAAGTTAGATGGACTTTCTTCTTTCCCAGAGAGTGAAAATCTTTGTCTTTAACATGTTCAAACAAGAGGCAGCGATGTTGTCATGCACTGATCACTTGACACCTCACGTTTGTAAATCACTTCAACACGCCGTCTTGGCCAGAGCTCGTTTTTTACGCTGCATCTGAATGTAACACATCACACTCACACTGCATGCTTGTGTAGTTAACACCTCATGCGTCATACTGTGTCAGGCCTCGGGCTTGTGATTAGCATAGATAATGCTACTGCGTTTGATTTTAAGATGCAGTGTTTAAACTGGTTCCGGCAGCTAGTGCTTTAAAACTGTTTCACACCTATTTAGGGAGAATGGCCTAAAGTTAATAAGCAGGATAAAATGATTGATCAATCATTGACACAGCAGCTTTGTGAGTTTTCCCACGAGAATTCATTCATAATGCGGAAAAGCTTTTATTTGTGTGACTTCAGTGTGACTTTTCCTCAGCTCTTGTTAAGATCTTCCACAGATGCACTTTCAGGAAGACTCCTAATAACACTGAAAGATTTTGACTGAAACACTTTAGGATCTCCAAATTATCATTGTTTAATTGTTCTGGGGAGAGTTGGATCAAAAATGGTTTTGATTTGTACACAAAGCCAAAGTTGTTCAGGCGACTGAGGTGACCTCTCTTGCTTTTAACAAGTGTGTGCGCTGGGAAGACTCTTATCTTGATTCATTTACAGAGAAATAAACAACTCAGTTTTAGATATCTGAGCAAAAATATTGAGAAAAAAAGGAATGTCCCAATAGAAAAAAACACAATCTGGGAAAATACAAAGCTCCAGATTAATTAATGTGTAAATATTTTTGGTAGAATTTGGGAGTATTTCATTCACTACTTTTAGTCATGATTATTGTCTTGATTTCAGGCAGGACAATCAACTCTGTGACACTATGGAGCAAACTGACATTAGCTGTGTAAGTATCAATACATGGAAATGTATAACAATGTCTATGTCTATGATGTAAAAACATTTAGCAAAATATTACCTCAAATTTATGCTGTACCATCTGTCTACTTACTGCACTTTCCTCCATTTTTCCTTCTTTTGTTCCTTTCTAATTAATTTCTGTCCATTCCATCCCTGATTTGTGTATTTAATCCCCCCCCCCCCTCTCTATCTCCCCCTTCAGGACTCGGGTTCATGCCGCTGTGATCAGAACGCCAACACCAGCGAGACCAACAGGAACCACCTGTCTCCATGCCAACCAAACTCTGGCCATAACCTCCAGCTCTTCCCTGACAACCAGTGGGAAGGTAGTAATCTCCTCATCTCTCCATTCTCCAGAAAAACAAAGAAATACAAAGTACAAATTATTTTAAGACATTTTGAGATAAAATGTCAAGTAATTGAAATTGTATTAGAGAAAGCACAGGTCCTTCTCATGGTTTCACATAGCCCTAAAACTTTTGGTCAGCCCAAGAGGCTTAAATACCCTCAGTATATTTAGGAGAATTTTTCTAATAACAGACTATTAGTTGATTAATCTGTTGTTCAGCTATTCTAATAATTGCAAAATTGTGTAGAGATTTTTAAGCAGAAATGGTAAATGTTCCCCAGCTCAAACTTCTCATATGTGAGAATTTGATGCTATTCTTTGTCATAGACAATATTAAAATGAATATTTCTGTATTTTTGACCATTGGTTGGAAAAAAAATTCTCACATTTTAGAAACTAAATGATTCAGTTTCAATTAATCAAGAAAATAATCAGCACATGACACAGTAATGAAAATATGTAGTTGCAGCCTTATTTACAAAATTTACTTTTAGGCTTTTTTTAATTAGAAAATGAATGAACTAAAAAATAAAATTAATATCTGCGCCTTGAAGCTGCATTTAACAATTATTTTCTCAATTCAATAGTTGAAGTGTTTGCTTCATAAAATGTCTGAACAAAGTATTTAAAAAAAAGAAATGACGTCACAATTTTCCAGAGCCCAATGTGACATCTTCAAATTGCTTTTTTTTTGTATTAGATTGTGACATTTTTGACAAATAATTTTGTTGACATTGACAAAAATTTCTCCATATGTTTGTTGAATATCTAGTGTGACTGAGCACACATGCAGTCATGCTGAATGAATGTTGGTGAGTGAAGTTTGTTAGGAATGATTGACCTCACTGGTCCTCTTCTCTGCTGCCTCTCTCCCTGTCCCTCCTTTCCTCTTCCTCCTCATTCCCTTCTTCCTCCTTCCTGTCCTCCTTCCATCCAAACAGCGTCCCCCCCCTCCCATCTCCACCTCCCTCCCATAGACTTCTCATGTATGCATCTCCAAAAAGAAGGCCAAGGTGAGTAATTTCATGTCTACCCAACCACCTACCAGTCTACCCATCCTTCCTCTCATCCTCTTTCACTGATTTTTTTTTCTTTTTAAATAATGGCAGCTGCTTGCTGGTTTGAACACAGTATGGGAAACTTAATTAACACATTCCCACAGTTTTAAATTTGCTTGTGTGATACTAATGATGAATAAATCTCCTGCATGTAAAACACTCTTGCTTCCATCAGATTTGATAAGACGGCTGGTTTTACTTTGTCTCTTTGCTCTTCCCTCTGGCTGCAGGGTCACTGGGCAGACTGATCAGGACACATGTCCTCCCTGACTACACTTTTTCCTCTGACTCTGCTTATCACCTCTGTCTTGTTATCTTTCTGACACCCCCCCCCCTCCTCTCCTCCTTTTTTTTCCCCTCGACTCAGCTCATTAGCATAGCGCTGACAATCTATGAGTGACTCAGCAGGGCACTGAAGAAGAAAATTAATTTGTTGTTGAATGTATCAGCTCAAAAGCCCCCTTCCAGGCAGCTTTTGTGTGTGTCTTGATATGTACACCACCTACTACACTCTCGATAGTCAGGCATTTCATTAGACTTTTCTCTCCCTCCTTCCCTCACCTCTGTTGACTTGCTCTGACTCCCTCTTCTCTCTCATTTCTCTTCTCCTCGCTCCAGACCCCGTCCCAGCTTACAAATCCTGGCAGGATGACAACGAGAGCGGAGAGGCGCAGCTCTCCCCGCTGGCTGGTCGCATGGTTCCTCTCCCCCTGCTGCCCTTAGAGGAGGATGGTGACGATGAAGAGGGGGAGAGGGCTCAGGATGTCTCCCCCTCCTCCTCCCGCTCCCACCCTCACCTTCTGGCTCGACGCTTCCTTGACTTTGGAGCGCACAGTGCCCAACGCTTCCTCCAGCAGGACCCAGACGCCACCTCACCCACCAAAGCACAGAGGTACGATGAAGCAGGGACATCCAGCAGTGCTACCACAGTCTGTTCATGGACTTAAAGTATATAATCAAACCTACATTGACTTTTTTTTGCTGGTCTACTGTGGATAGTTTATTCATACCTGTGTATCACTATTCAGGCCGCGGCGAGCGTCGTTTGGCTCCAAGGAGGCGATGAGAGGAGGAGATTCAGTGACCCACCAACTCACCAAGAAACTACAACATCTGAAGAAGAAAATCAAACAGTTTGAGGAGCAGTTTGAAAAGGAGAGGAACTATAAGGTAAAAACATTAATTGAAGTAACTGTAGAAAAGGAGAATCAGCAAAATGGTTAAAAAATTTGATGGTAAGTATTATTTTGAATAAGGAAAAGCCTGACTGAAACAACCAAAAAATCCTGCATACTGTCAATCATTTGTACTTTATTTAGGGCATTTCAGTCCCTTACCATTGATCCTTCTCCTCCTGCTCCTCCTTCATCCTCATAGTTGACTCCTCTCTTTCTTTCTCTCCCCTTCCCTGTCCTCCTCCCTTCATATATGATGGTCTGAGGACCTGAATGTGGGGGACACAGTCAGAGTTTGTGCTCAGCCGCACCTGTGTGTTTTGAATTTCAGGAACTATGTATTAATAATAAATATAACTTACATTGGTTTATTGTAAACAGTGCCCGGGGACTAGAGACCCTGAGTGACTACTACGAGCTGATGGAAAAATAGAAACCGCAACTTATGAGGCCAGCAATATAGATTTATTCACTTTGTCTTTAAATTAATTGGCTGACATGAGGTATTTTCAAATACTGGCAGTGTCAGTGTTCAGGTTTGGAGCCATTTGTTTTAAATTAGTGACAGACGTTAACAAGCTTAATACATTATTTTCTGCTTGTACACACAAACAATCAGCCTTTGAAGTAGCTGGAAACCTCTGAGGTTGATCTATATCGAATTTCCTACACAGTGCGAAATGTCTGATAAATTAAGATTTTGGGTTGTGAAGTCTTTCTGTGTAAAAATGTCAGCTGCCTAAATTACTTTTGTAAATCCTCCAGTACTGCCCTGACCTTTTCGACTAAATACCAATTCTTGCACTGTGCTCTGTCTCCTCCTCCTCTCCCCTCAGCCCTCTCATGGAGACAAGGCAGCTAACCCCAAAGTCCTCAAATGGATGACCGACCTCACCAAGATCCGCAGGCAGATTAAAGGTAGAACCATTTGCTCTTTGTCCTTTAAACGTGTGTATGTGTATATGTGTGTCTGTGTGTGTGTGTCAGGTTTAGAGTGTCTGTGTGCCATCCTGTTCCATGCTGGACAGCTTGACCCTCCCCACTCCTAACCTTTGTAACACCGCATGTATGCTGGTTTAACGCACATAAGCAGACACGCACATGTCAGGGATTGACATGGCTCTCACATGCGTGGCTCCCACCCTCCAATGTGCTGGTGCGTCCTTGTGAACCCACATTCATTACCTGCTGGGTGAATTCAGTAAGGTGAAACTGTGGCAAATGAATTGGAAACATTTTCAAATAACCTTCTATTTGATCAGTAAAAGTCAAAAATTTCACCCTTTGGTAAACTGCTGCTCATTCTTATTAACTGATCCTAAATACAGCTACTAAAAGAGAGTAAATTGGTGGAATGTAATGTATTAAATCTGATAAATATGAATCCATTTCTACTCTGCAGTTTCTCTCCATTGTTTCACCGTACAGAACAAACCCCATGACACTCGTCCACACCTCCTCTCTGTGAGGTGACGGCTCTCCTTTTTGGAGAACGCAGTGGCCGAAACATTTCTCTCTCTGTTTCAAATCAAAATTGAAAAACAACAATAACGCGATCACCCGCTCTCCACTTTCCTCCCTCCTCCTCCTCCTCTTTTCGCCCAACGACCGATTGATTGATTGATTGACTGATCGGCCAACCAGGACGCCAGCACCACCTTTTACCCAGAAGCACGCTGAGGCACCAGGCTTTGCTCCATTCACACAGACGCCACCATGCTCCCTCCTCCCCTTCCTCCTCATCCTCCTCCTCCTCCTCCTCCTCCTCTATCTGCTCACCTCCCCATCACACACTCACCCCCCCACTCCACCCCTACTCAGGCCTGAGCTCTAGACCGTTTCACCTCAGTAAGTACCAACCCCTTCAGTAAGTAGACATTACATACACTACAGACAGTCACAATGAGGCGGCATTGTGAGAGCATCTTGCTTCTTTGTTTTGGTGTATTTCCTGTTGAAACAGCATGTTGGCACGGGATATTTAACCAGAGGTATCTGTCTAAAATGTGATGGAAAGTGAGGAAGATCAAGGTTTTAATTTGAGAATAAAAACAATATATTTTATGTGTTAAACAGACATGTTCAGATACTGACTATTTTTTGACAAAATGTAGAAAATACAGTTTTTTAACTTAGTTGTGACATAAAACTTATCCTAGTAAATCCTAGCTGCCTATGATTTTGCTAACTGCAAGTAATTGCATTAGTTTGTAATCAACAGCACTATGTCTCTGTCTGTAACCATCAGATTGTCCCAGGGTCTTCATTTTTTTAAACAATTTTACAGTCAGACAAAGTTTTAAAAAAGAAGCACAGTTAAAGGGTTTTTGCTTGCTGTATTTGGGCTTTTACTTGGTGTGGTGGTGTGTGTTTTTGTTCAGGGGATATGTGTGTTGCCTATGCATGCTTGTCTTTCTCCTCATATTGTGATTAGCTCACTTTAACCACCACAGCTGTCTGTTAAACTCCTGCATGTCTGATTGTCCAGTCAGTGATGTTTTATTTATATGTATTTTATTTAAGACTTATGGTTTTCTCCCCTCTTTACCCTCTCTATGCCCTCCCCTTTCTTTTCCTTCATCTCCCTCCTCATCACCTTATCCCTCCATCCTCAGATGCCAAACACCGCGCAGAGAGTGAGCTCGGCCCCCAGACTCGTCCTCGGAGCAACACCTTGCCCAAGAGCTTTGGCTCCACCCTGGATCAAGGCGCCTACGATGCAGCAGCGGAGGTCAAAGGTCCACGTCCCACCAGGGAGGAAACGCTGGAGCTCATCCAGCGCAGGGTCAAAGGGAAGAGGCAGGAGGATGGCTGGCCTGATGACATCAAGGTGAGTGGCAGATACTTTTACCAGGGACTGGATCAGGACTCATGCTTAAGGCCCTTGCACACCCACTGGTGTTTTCAGATACTCCAGTTAGACCTTTGCTCAGGATAGAGCCACTACACAGCAGAAATTAATGGAAAAAATACATGTATTTTTCTTATGCTATTGTAACACAAAGCAAAATTCTAAGTTAGATGATCCCACACAATATTACACTTGAATTTTTTGGCAGGCAACATTTAGACACAGTGGAATAGTGGAAATTGCTGTTTTTAACACTTTGACTTGTTTGTATTACATAATTTCTCATTTCAATGAGGCACACGGCAGATCACAGCTGTGCAGTATTACATTAACATCTGCCACTTGCACAAGGCACTGAAATAGAAAGTCAATTTACTGACTAAATGTCTTATATGTCATGTTACATGATTAACTGGGTATCTTTCTGTCTCTGTAGAAGATGACAAAGGAGCAGTTGTCCTGCGAGAAGACAGTCCTGCAGAAGAACCTGCTGCACTATGAAGGCCTGCATGGTCGACCGGTTAGTTACCAACATCACAAGTCCTGATCAGATTTCACTTCATCAAAACATAATTTCAATTTTTTTTAAACCAGTTCCTTCATCCTCAGGTGACCAGAGAGGAGCGTCTGGTGGTGAAGCCTCTCTATGATCGCTACAGACTGGTCAAACAGATGCTCACCAGAGTCAGCATCACACCTATCACAGTAAGTACAAATAAAAGTAACAATTTGGGAAGTCGTTCTTCCGATTCCGGTGTGTAGAGTTAAGAAAAACATGACTGAATGTAAGAAAAACATGGACAGTACAAAGACTCTGTGTTGTATTTTAAACAAGTTGATGGCTGTTTCCAGTATTACAGTGGGATATCCCCACCACCACCACCACCCTCTCTCTCTTCCCCAGGTGTCCCCCTCCAGTAAGAGGCGGAGTCAGACCCTCCAGCCAATCATAGAGGGTGAAACTGCCCATTTCTGGGAGGAGATCAAAGAGGAGGACGAGGACGAGCGGAAAACCGGCGGAGAAGAGGAAGACGAGAGGGATGAGGAGAGGGACGAGGAGGAAGAAGAGGAGGAGGAGGAGGGAGAGAGCAGCGGTGGGGAGATGCAGAGCTCCGAGGTCATCATGGCCGTCGACCTTGTGACCCAGACCGACAGGCAAGTGAGGAGCCAGAACCAGCCCGACAGGCAGAGCGACTGTCCAATGAGAGCCAAGCTGGAGGAGGGATCGGGGAGGCTAGCGCTGGACCTGCGACTCTCCAGCTCCAACGCCTCGTCCATGTAAGAAAAAAAACAACCAAAAACACACACACACACACACGCACTTGTTAGTCTCAGTCACTTTACGTAGACTTAAATTCATTTTCTGGAGACTTACTGGAACCACTACTTGCCCAACTCCAAACCTAATCCTAACCTTAACTACCACAGCTTGTTTGGTTGGATACCAGCAAATTCCCCCTTAAGTATCAGTCCCTATGCTAATCCAGAAAGCTAATTTTGTGTTTACTTTCATTCACTCAGAGACAAGCATTTGAAATGATGTTACAATCAGCAGCCTTGTGCTTCTTGCGCTAATACACATTGTTTTGAGTCATGGTCCCCAAATCTTGCTGGAATTAACAGAAATGTGAGTGAAAAATTGAAAGATTGTTTTTAAGGCAAAAATGCCAGCGAGTAATCTTTAAAAAAATGCCCAAATAACAGATGTGGATATGGTAAAGTTACCATGGTGACTGCTATTTAAGAGATTATTTCTGGCAGAGATGTCTGTTTATTCCTGTGGGCGTTAGGTGATTGACAGCAAGCAGAGCCTAACACAATGCACACAGTATGCAGCCGAGGCACAACTTTAAAAAAGGATAAAAGGGATAAAAAGCCTTTGTGTTAACTGTGATTAATTATCTAGTTTGGACAGTTCTGTGTGCCTTTTTTTCCACAATAATTAATCAGCTTTTCTAATCGTGGGAGTTCAAAACGCTCTGATTTGCTTCAACTTTGCAGACACCAGCAGGACTAATGTGAGACAAGAGGAAAGCACAGGTTTTATCTGCCAAGTGTGTAAATCTGTATAACGTGTCACTGAGCTCACAGCTGAAGTTAACACAGACACACATCTTTAATCTCCTCCATCAGCTCAGCAGTTTGTACATCCAGGTCTATTACCTGGACTAGATCACGATGGCTGATCCCTCACACCAGCACAGTTCACTTCCTGTTCTCCTTTCTTCTCTGGACTCAATTCTTTATTTATGGGTCAAGATCCAAGTGCTTCCTGTAGGGGGGAATTAATCTCATGTCTCCCAGCCCTAAAACTCCATTCTTACGTTACAATATGGATTAAAGTGTGCATCTCATCATCTTCTAGGCCAGAGCTGCTGGAACAGCTGTGGAAGGCCAGAGCAGAGAAGAAGAAACTGAGGAAGACCATCAAAGAGTTTGAGGAAGATTTCTATCAGCATAATGGAAGGTAGGTGGGAGGGAGATGCTCATCACACCATAGCCTCTTTTATTTAGCCTGTTCAAGGCCATTATTGTTCTGTTCTAGGATCAGGGCGTCCAAAGCAAGATGTTGAAGACTTGGAAAGATAAATTCAAAATTCATGCCTGATGATAATTTGTGTTCCTGATGCCTCATCTGCCTCTGTGAAAATACTGCTTCCTCTGAGTGGCTCCTCAGGGACCATTAGAGAGCTTCAGCAGGACATGAAAGCTAACTCTCCTTTTTTATCTCCTCTGTTGTAGAAATGTTCAGAAGGAGGACCGGGTGCCGATGCTAGAGGAGTACAGAGAGTACAAGAGGATCAAGGCCAAACTCCGCCTCCTGGAAGTTCTCATCAGTAAACAGGATTCCTCCAAATCCATCTAGACCCGCCCTCCTCTGCTATCAGCGCACACATCAGCCGTCATCACTGCTGCGAGGCCCCGCCCAGGATGTCCATCAGTCTGTCAGACATCACCACACCTGGGGAGGGTTTAACAAACACTCCAGCCAACAACAGTAACCACATCAGGACAAGTCGAGATTCTCAGTCAGAAATCATCATCACTGCTGCAGTCATGTCATGGAGAAAACAAAATTTAGAATGACTAGCTGGTTCAGAGTTACAGTAAACTTTGGAAAATTGAACTTTGACAATCTCAAAATGCCATCATACTACTTTTGTGGTCACACTGGTCTTAGTTACAGGCCTTCCTGAAAGCAGGAAACTTTCCAGTAACATACTGAGGGACTGATCTGTACTTTGGCTGCAGGAACCAAGGTAAAGTTTTGGTTCTTGGGTCACTGTTTCTGCTTACAGAAAGTCCCTGAGTTTGTAGTTTCTGATCACTATTCAACCCTCACACATTGCAACTGTTTCTTTATGGCGTCCATTCAGACTGCAACCAAACACTGGTTGTTGGTAGTATCAGTATTAGAACGAGGGAGGAAACTTTCTTCCTGACCAGTCAATAAAAAGTAATTAGTAAACAAAACATTGAAAAACAAACTTTCAAATGCTTTTTAATACTTTGTCAGTCTAATTCGCCAAATCTTTCCGAGTCTTGTGGCAAAAAAGTAAAGACGAATGTGCTATAATCACTTTTAACTGCTTAACTGAGTTACTTTGTGGTGCTCATTTGGCCGAGCACTATTAGAGAGCACTATGTTTGATTCATAACACATAACACATAACAGCAAACAAGCACTGAAAAGTTTGTATTTTTAACATTTTGATCACAAAGTCACTCCAGACTGTCAACTTTGGTTGATTTAAATGAATATATCATTCTCTACATGCAACTATGGCTGTATAAATCTGTCTTTTGCCAAATTTCAGTTTAACTTTTAATCTTAAATGTGACAGAAAGACGAGCATATTTACAGGAATTTTCACGTGACATGACTGCAGCAGCAGCAGCAGTCAAACTTCAGTCCTGTCAGCCACAGCCGATCTCTGCTGCCTCATCTGACATCATATCATCTAAAACATGGCCGCAGTTTAAAAACACGGAGAAAAATGAATCGTCACTGTGTTCGTCTTCATCATCATCATTATCATCACACTGACTTGACATAAGACTTTGCACTTCTTGTCTTCTCATGTCTCATTTCCTCATCTTCTGAGGAAAGGAAACATTCAGACTTTTTTTTTTAATTTCAGGAACTTTTCTGTTATCAATCTTTGTTCTTCATATTTTTTTTCCTTCATGTTGAGGAATCTTATCGGACAGCTCGAGGACTGGCATTTTAGACAGCTCTTCACTCAAGACACGCATTCGTTTGTTTGTTTGTTTGGGACGTTGTTCGGTGTATAAAGTCCCTCTTTCGCCTTGCATCAGGGAGTCACGATTTCTTGAACCTGCCTCCTTGGCGTGAGGTGATCTGATTATTTTATCCTGACAGTAGAACTTAATCTAACATCTTCACATCCTGGATGCTTCTGACTGATTTTAAAGTTAATTCACAAGGTTTAAAAACAAGTTTGTGCGTGTTATTGTACACATACGTGTTTGTTTGAGAGTCACTGCTGTTCACGTTGAGTGAAAAACAATATCTGTTGTATTCCAAGGGAAAATGAAAAAAATAATTGTATTAACTCCCAGTGTGACCTTGGAGCTGTTGTGAAAGACTTTTTCTCATTTTCTTTTTCATTTATTTCTATTCTTCAGCATTTTCTCCTACTTTTTATTTCTATTGTAGCAACATTTGTCATGAGGACGTACAGCAGGTTGGCATACAGGGGTGTTAAATAACTCAGAATTTAGTTTACTATAAATCTCTGATAAGAAATCACTGCTTTTAAGTTGTCATAAACTCTGACGTCTGAGTTTTGAAGTCATATGCTTGTGATTTTTATATTTCTGACATCACCTAAAGGCAGCAATAGACTGAAGATGTTCATAGGAAACAGAGTCTGATTCAGATTAGGAGATTTTATGATGTAGATGGATACAGTTGTTGCAGAAATCATTTGGAAAATTCTCTTCTAGTTGTGGTGGTTGTTGACAATTTCTTTTTGTTTGTTTTTCAGTTTGAGTGTTCACATGTTCAGTTTGCTGCACAGAGATATGGCAGGTTCAGGGGGATTATGGGTGATAAACACCAAGGAGAGGAGCCAGTATCTGTTCCTCTCTGAAACCAAAAGCATGTTGGTTATAGGTGAAGGTAGTCCAATCCAGTTTCCTGAGGGGAGAGCACAGTAAGCAGTTGCTGTGCAGCCACTGTCGAAAAACTCCAGAGATCTGACTGTAGCTTTAAAGGCTGTTTTATATTGATGAGGCACCAACACTGCCAGCACGTAGTCAGTGCTGAAGGTCTGATTAGCACATTAGCATCACATCTGCAAAAAAAGAGAAGAAAGTAAACACAAGAACAACCTCAGCTGTGTGTCTGTCCTTGGTCAAATCTGCAGTTATAATGAAGTTTCATTTCCTGCTGGCAGGTAAAATGAGGACAGGTGAGGAGAGAAGTCCACTTTGAGGTTTGATGCATGCCAACAAGTTTGTCCTCTTCATTTTTCTTCTACTTAGAGGCTATGTTGTCTTGTGTGAGATCAGATTCAAGATGAAGAAAGAAAACGCTGAATTTTGGCTTTATCTGGTAAAGTTAGTGAACTGGCTGTTGTAGGAGGTGAAGTTCTATTATCAGAACATCAGTAGCTGGTTAATTGTATTAATTGTGGGATATTGTAGCCATTAAAGGCAGATAAGACAAAAGAAAATGTGCTTTTCTTAGTGTATCGATGTACATTTACCTGCCAGAATCAAAGTTAACTGCAGTCTTTTGTCTGTCAGTGGACAGCAGATGTGACGGTTTGAAATCAAAGTTTTGAATGAGACTACAAGTTGAACTTTTTGTGTTTGTGAACAAAGTGAGGGAGGGTGCAGTGTGTGGTAAAGGAGGTTGTTTGATGTAAAAAGATGTTATTTGCACAGCATTCACGGAATGCAGCCCTTTTGTGTTTTTTTCATTTGTATTTCTAAAAATGAAGCACTACTTCTATACAAATATAAATATATACTGTACATAAAAAACACCCGAAGGAATGAATGTCAGAAATGTTTAAATTATTTCAAACATTACGTTTGGCCCCCTTTGGTTCATCATATTTGTGATGCCTTGAGAATGTGTTTTTTTTTTAATCATAAATATTACTATTACCATCATAACAATTATTTTGTGTGATAATGACGATAATAATAATCCTTTTGTATCTACTCACTAACTGTAAAACCAGCTGTAGAAATTAGTCTGGCACTGTGTGTGGCTAATCAAACATGAACTTGCTCCGTTTTCTGATTTATTTTGTCGCTCTGTGTAATATAAGCTAAAATAGAAGCAGTACTGTAGTGAGCTTGCATGGCAAACAAGAACATAATAGTACAAAAAACATGATGTATTGTTTCTGTTATTTGTGCCATGAAGCAGCAGCAATAATAAAACTTTGCGTGGAGGTTTTACAGTATGGGGTCATTGGTAATGATGGGTTGGATTGACTGTGTGTGAATATTTGAGGTACAATTTCTCTTTTTTTTTTTTTTTGAGTCTAGTTTAACTGTTTTCAGCCAGACACACACTGCTTAAATGTTGTGTTTTTACCACTGTTGTCAGCATAATGTTCATGTTGGCGCTGCTGAAAAACCAAAATATGAATAAATCTGTTGAACACAAAGGTGAACAGGGATTGAAAAGCCAATGACAGATGTGTCGCATCTGAAAACATTCCAGTTTTTATCATCATTTAAAAAGTGGAAAGAATACATCGTAGGTCTCTGAAGGGCTTTTCTTCAAGTTTTTTTTCTTTACGTTTTTTTGAGTGTGAAAAGGTGAGCAGTTGATTTATTTGGCGCCTCCGTTTTCTTAAAAGTTTTTGTTTTACATTGTGCCTGCAACAGAGTGGTAAAATGTTCACATGTGGTTCACACATTGTAAACTGTAAATGTATTCTGTCTCTGTCAGTGTACAGTATGTTTCATCATACAGTTACCTACCCAACAACATGCATGGTTGTTTTACACACCTGGGATTCACAGCAAGAAGTCACTGTCAAAGACGTCTCACAGGTCAGTCTCCTCCTGGAAAAAATGATCAGTTTTTTTGGTCAAAAAATTTAAATATACATCTTACATTTCTGTAAAGGGATTTTTGAGTAAGTAGAGGCCTTAAATTCTAAAGAACAGTTTGTCTTTTTCTAATAGACTTGTTCAAGAAAGGTGGAAAATTAGCTGAGCTGAGGAAACAGAATAATGCTGTCAGTGTTTAGATTTCTGTTCTATTCACAGACTCCAGTTACTATTGAATTTATGTGCTTCACAACATCTTTGACACTGAGTTTTACTGTTAATTCCTTTGACCAGAGAGGATTTCAGGCGGGACAGATTGTAAACTGTTCCCTCCTTCTTCCTCCAGGTGATCTGTGTTCTATCACATCAATATATTGTATGTATCTGTAAATGTTTTCATACTTTGTGAATGCTCTTTTTCTGTTATTTCTTCATTAACAACAAAGGATGAGAAAATACAATCAGTAACAAACATTTACACATGAAAATAAAATTTACAAGCTTGCCACATCAGTTCTCCTCCTTCTTGAATCAAATAAACCCAAGTAAACTGTAAACAGGCGTAGCATGCTCTGCCAACCAACCCTGTATAAATGGAGGTTAAATAAATTACAGCTACAAAAATCAATCAATCAACAGATTGTGAATTTCCTCCTGGGGATAGATACAGTCTTAGAGAAATAATGACATCTTAATCTATTTGTTGATTATATTTTGTATCATTAATCTGAGTCTGCAAAGAGTAATAAGTTCGAGATTTGTTTCAACTGTAGTGGAGAAGTATGAAGTATAAAGTAGAGTAGTTCACAATAGAGAAGTGTTTAGTTCTGCATGTAGAATGACTACTCTTAAGTTTTTAGGTCTCCCATCTCCAGGAGCTGTGTGTTTGTATTTGACTGTGACTAAGGCGTCCCTGACATGGGCACCTAAGGTGGATGGATGATAACACAATGGGCTCTTGGTGATCTGTTTAAATCCCTGTTTATATTTGTTTTCACTATACTGATATTTTGCATCTCCATAATTTTGTCTTCCATCCTGGCCATTTTAAGTCCATTTATGGTGGTTTACCATGTCGTTGTCATCAGTTTGTGTCTATTTGTGGTGATTTCATATTATTTTGCGTCTGGCTGTTTTACACCTGGATTTTGTCCTCGATTTTATTTGCAGCTTGCATCTCTTTGCAGTTACTCTGCAAACATTTTACTGCTCTTTTGTAATGTGCTCCATCTTGGTCATTTTAAATCAGTTTGGCAGATTATCATGTTAATGTGATCATGTTGTGTCTGCGGTGGAAATGCATCGTTTTGCGTTTATCGCTGGCTGTTTTACATCTATTACATTTCTCGCTATATTTCCTCCAGGTGTCATCACTTCGTCCACAATCACAAGTTCTTTGAGACCAGGACAGAGGCCTCCAGGTAATTCACAAACAGCTTTACATCAGCTGTCCAACACAGAGCACTGACATTAAATTGCTTATCAGAAGAGTGTAGTAATAGAAGTAATCTGCTATATAAAAATTATGTATAGGTAATCTGTATTAATGGAAGTAATCTAAAAGTAATTAGCAATATCAGAAGTAAGATGTAATAGTCAAAGTAATCTGTTACTATATGTAGTTTGCAACAGTAAAAGTTATCTGTAAATTTAGAAGTAATATGTAATAAGAAACGTAATATGCAATGGTAAAAGTAATCTAATATTACAGGGAACCGTAAAAGTCATCTGTAATATAAAAGCAATGCAGAAGTAATAGTAATCCAAAATAGAAGTAAAAACGTCACGTTATAGTGAGGTGTCAAAAATGTCAGAAAATGTCATAGTATACTTGGGTGTCAAAAATGGTTAAAAAAAAAGTCATAGTATAGTAAGGCATCAAAAATAGGGAATAGACGACTACCTACTTTTGCACATCTCTGCGAAACATGGACGTCTCTCTCATCTTTGACAACGCCTCTCTGATCATGGACGACGTCTTGGCGATCGTGGATGATGTTTTGGATGAAGTGGTGACACCTGGAGGAAATCAAAGAGAAACATACATACATAGATAAATATTCAATATTACAGCTGAACCAGAACAGAACAAAATATTTTTATGCCATGACATTTTTGATGTCTTACTTTAACGTAACATTTTTTCTTCTATTTTGGATTACTATTACTTCTGCGTTGCTTTCATATTACAGATGACTTTTACAGTTACCTCTAATATTAGATGACTTTTATCCTTACATATTAGTTTTCTTGTCACATATTACTTCTAAATTTACAGATTTTTACTTTACAGAACTTTTATTGTTACAAACTACATCTAGTAGCAGATTACTTTTACTATTACATCTTACTTATGATATTGCTAATTACGTTTACATTACTTCTATTAAGATAGATTACTTATACATTATTTTTATATAGCTTCTCTGATATACTGAATACTGAACATAAACAATTTAATGTCAGTGCTCTGTGTTGGACAGTTGATGTAAAGCTGTTTGTGAATTGAAAATAAAAAACAAGGGCCACCATATTGCCAGGAGGGTGAAAGAAATGAAATATTAAGGATAGAAAACATGATTACTTCTTCAACAATAATAAACTCCTGAATTAAACAGATTCACAGCTTTCTTGCAGGATATTAAAATGTTATGTTCATGTTTGCATCCTTAACTGTAAACAGTACACAGACACAAAAAGCAAAACATTTGGTATAACTTTTGGAGTGGGTCAGTTTTGTAATCAACATTATCATAGTAAAATGGTTAATTAAACAGCTGCTCACTGCATGCTCAACCCACAAAATAACACCACCCATATACCTATCCATCCATCCTTCTGCTTCCACTTGTAAAAACACCTTGCTGTGTATCTGTCCACAGTGAAGAGAAGATAAATTATTGACAGAGGAAGTGTTGAGTCAAAATAAAAAATCAGTCTCTGTTGTGCTGCTGCAGGAAAATCCGTGTTCATTTGTACATTTTTCCATTCCACCCAAAACAGGAAAAGGAAGTCCATTTTATACAAAACATCCTAAAGCACTAAATGCATAAAATTACAATTTCTGTAACATTTTTTGTAAAGAAAGCTGTTTAGTATTTGTGTTCTTCATTAAAATTATTAATTCAGTCAGAAAATGTCCAAATCATCTGTAAAAACAGCTCACAAGCTTAAACTATTAAGTCCAACCATCACAGACCACATGATCGCACAATATCAACTGTTTAGTTCATTGTTTATAATATTAAAAATATAAACATCTGTACTTAGTGAGAACATCATTCATCTGAAAATGTCAGGGAACATACCACTTGACAAAACAGCCTCGCCTCATGGTCCACTTAGTGGCTGTTCTGGAGCTTTCAATGAGGTCCTCACCAGTTGAGGTTGATGTGAATGTCAATATCAACAGCTCCACATTAACTGAGGAAAGTCTACTGGTTAATGAGAGATGCAGTCTATGAGTGGTCAAGTCAAGCTGTTTCCATGGAAAATAATGGATTTTAAATATTAGACACTGCTATTTTTGGATGTTTTAGCTTATCTACATCAAACTGCATATAGTTAACCACAGTCTATAGTTTTAAATGTGTTAAGACTAAAAAAATGCTTTTTTCCTATGGTCCAGAGGATCACTGGCTTCCATTTTATTCTGAACATTTGCATTTTAAAGAGTGTCTTCATCATGAGCAGGGGTGTAATCATTTTAACACCAAGACCAAAACTGTGATACCAACAGTGCACAATATAGCGTTGCAGAGATGTAACCACAATACCAATCCCTCCTGCTGCCACCACTAATGTAACAAAATTATTTTTTTATTTTAAAAATTAACACTATGATGCATGTAAATCACAAAATTGTTATTCTTTTTTAAGTTAGGGCAAGTTGTATGTGAATGCATTTGACCAAATTTATTGTCTTCCAACTGCGTGTGTCATGACTATTTTGGTCCAATCATGAGTGATCAGTGATCACACCTGCGGTACAAGGTAGTCTAGTTTAAATAGCTGAAGATGAATAATAACCCTGAGACTGAAACCACCACCTCCCTCTGACCACTGCCCCAAAATCCAAGACAAGAACTGAACCATTGATTTACACCCCTAATCATGAAGCATATCCAAATGTTACCTTATTATAAAGCTCTCACTAATAATGTGTGCTCCAGACCTCAGCACTCCAGATCCTGTCCCAGTTGTCCTGTCTGTTGAGGCAGAAGTATGAGCTCCGAAATCCACACATGGAGAGATTTCCTCAAAAGAAAAAACTGGAATATTCAGTGATGGATCACTTACATTATCTTGAGCAAATATTTTATACTGAAATCATATGAAATGAAACTGACACTAGCAACTTCCTGGAAGACATGAAAACACAATCATGATTTGTTACATGGATGGAGCTAATGTAGCAAACATTCAAAAACAACAGTACAGGATTTTAAGTATTTTATATACTTCTTTGTCAAAGGGCTTTGAAATGACAGCAGGTTGTGTCCAGTTTCTCCATGGTTTCTAGAAGATTGTAGACAGAAATGAAAGGTTGTCTGAGAAAACCTTTCATCAAACAGCTTCAAAAAATCTCTTTTCTTCATAGAATCGAAGCTATGGCACCGGTCAGTCAGCTAAATAACTACATTTAAAATATACCCTCTGTCATTTGTGAGTAGAGCACAAGTGTATAACATTATTAGGATGAGAAAATGAAATGAGAACCTCACTTTGATATGAATAAATGCTATGTAATCAATTGAACCAAAACAATAAATAAAAAATCTTTTACATTACCATTTTACAGCTGAATTTCTACAGTGCATTTTGACACACTCCCTTAGACAATGAACAGAAATAATGAATCATTTCAGTTTGTTACTAAGCAATAAAAAAATCTCCAGCATTATTCTGACTCTGATCACTATAACTGGCACATTTTTTAAAATAACTTCTGATGAAATTATTGGCCTTTAAGTGTTGAGTTTAAATGCTCCCATGAGTAAGATCAATAACGGAGACAGCCTGACAGCAGGTCAGTGATCCAGTTGGTCAGTCAGAACAACGGGCAGAAATCCGACCGACCAATCAGTGAGTCAGCCGGCCAGCCAGCCCGCCGGTCTGTTTCAGTCAGTGCAAGTGTTCAGTGCATCAGTAGTGCGTTGACAAAGAATCAGCTCAACTGGCTGGGGTCTGAAGCCACATAAGTGCTTTTCAACCTGTTTGAAAACAATCTCAAAAATATTAAATATGATACTTAATTTGCATATAAGATGTTTTCAACATTCTCTAAATCGTCTTGCAGCTCTCTACGTCTTTCAGTTGAGAACAAATACTCTCTGGCAACTGTGGCCCTCTGCTAACAGCACAGCAGCTCTCTGCAGAAGCTGGTTTTCCATTTAGTTCAACAGCTGGAGCTGCTGACAGTGAGCACAGGAATCAATCAACTTGGTACATTTCTCATAATCCAGGTAAGCAAATAGTTGCCATAAGCTGATTCGTATTCATTATTTTTATTTTTTTTTTTTTTTAAAAAGGGCAAATTTTGAATTATGCTCCTTCAACAGCCAATCACAGGCCTGCCCTGATTATTGCAGTGACACCATTAACACTGTGAGCAGAGTGGGCCTGAAATTTAGTAGGTTTGTGCTGTCAGTTGATTGAGTTGATGTCTCAGCTGGTGTTGTAAAGTATTCAGTTCCCTAGGTTAGATGCAGTCCACCTTTACACCATTCAGCATCTACACCACTTCACTCCACTTCCTCCACTTCTGTTTGGCCCATTGATGTCAGTTCCTCCCTGACAACGAGTCTTTCCAACATCAGCAACTGAGCGAGCCGTTACGTCAGCTGATACAGCTGCTTCTTATGTGCTTGGCATTTGAAAATCTTACTAAGACAGAGTTCTTATGAGCCTGCTCTCCTGTGGCTATTGCTTCTTATCCAGTGCGACAGTGTCCTTAAAAAGTCAGGATCTCACAGGGCTGTACAGGAAATGGCTTGGAGATAGCAACAAAATCAGGTTGTGGGTTAGCGCCAAACCACCCTCCCCCTCGCCAAGATTCATCTGTGATTGTGTCAGCTGAGGATCTGAGAGCGTCCCATCCATTTGGACAGTGTTTATCGCAGGCGTTACTTCTCTATTTGACTGACGAGCTTCGGACGTCATCGTGAGTCTATCTCTGAAACTGACTGCCAAGGCATAGCTGATGCTGTGGGATGCATGCGGTCATAATGGCTTGTCAATCACTGCAACTCCTGAGGGAGTGAGAACATGACAGACAGTGAGACAGAGAGAAACAGCTACACACAGGTAAAATGTGAAGACCCTGTCATGTTATATTACCAGCATAGCTGCGTCCGTTGCTCATGTTGGTGGGAATGAGGCTCCACTTGTCTGTGGCTGGGTTGTAAAACTCTACGGAGGAGAGGTTACAGGACCCGTCGTCTCCTCCAATCACATACAGCAGTCCGTTAATGGCACAGACACCTTGAGGAGGGAGTTAAACATTTACCATCATTGCTTGATCCTTATACATTTAAAAAACCTAGACTGAATCTGTTTCTAGTAATTAAAATTATAATCTTGCCAGTTATAAAGGAGGAGAAAGTGAAAAATAAAGTATGTTTTAATGAATAGGTGTGAGTGTGTGATCTGACCTGCATTTCGTCTGCACATGTTCATGTCACAGACCAGTCTCCAGGTGTTGGTCTGTGGGTCGTAAACCTCGACACTCTTTCTCACTAGAGGTCCGTCGTGTCCTCCTGCCGCATACAGCTGACCGCCCAACACACCCACACCTGGACCAAAAAAAAAAAAAAAAAAAAGAATTGATTGGTTTTAAATGTTTGATGTCACTACAAAAAAGTGCTCAGCCTTTTACTTTTTACAGCAGTTTCCTTTCAGTTGATGAGGTGACCAAAGGTCTTTTACTCAGTTATAGACATAGTGCAACTGTGACATTTTACACTGCTCAATTCATTCTGTAGAGTCATTCTCTATAAATTCCTCTGCTTCTTTGAAGCGATCTAAATGGATTTCCAGCATAGAGAACGGAGTGTTTATTGTGACAGCACTGCACTGAATTATAACAGATGTGTTGTTTTGCAGGTTATTGTTTGTTTGTGCAATTGCAGATAAAATCCACTGGATGGTGCTGTTGCTCCAGAGAAAACTGTTGGCAAAAGCATAATACTGCATGTTTTACTACAATATAATATAAACTAAGCTTTGTAAACCTGTGTATCTTCTATGAAACTTCTTTAGGTAGAAGAGGCATGGTTTGCTGCTTTTATGTACTGTAATGTATGTAGAGTAGGGTTAGGTATAGTGTGTGTGTGTGTGTGTGGTGTGTGTGTGTGTACCTGCTCCACTGCGCCGTGTGCTCATGTCAGCTACATAGCACCACTGATCAGTAACAGGGTCGTACTCTTCCACTGTACTGAGACACTGACGGGATGCTCCATCGTAACCTCCTACTGCATACAACTTACCTACAGACACACACAGACATCATCATTAAAATCAACATTTGAATGTTTTATTTTAACTGAAATGCATAACCCAGGTCACACACACTTTATTCTTACCATCAACCACCCCTACACCCACACTGCTGCGTCGGGTGTTCATGGAGGCTACATACAGCCACTCATTGGTTTTATAATTGTAGGCTTCTACTGTCGACAAACCTGGACGAGAGAGAGAGGGATACAGAGAGACAAAAGAGAAAAGAACAAAAAGGCAAACAAATTAGTGAACAACATAGGTTAGAAAAAGATCAGTCTGTGGGTGTTAACAATTTGCATTAATTTGGTAGATGTGTTAAGAAAAGAGAGTAAAATGGCTGTACTAGACAGTTGTGCTACTGCAAGCAGTTATATCTGCTCATCCTAAGGTAATAATACGGTAATCAAGAGAGGAATCAACCAGATTATGATGCTAAATCTGAAAAGAAAGTAAGAAAATTTATGTTAATGAGGTGGACAAGGAAACTAAATCAGCAAGTCTTTCTCTCTACCTGCCCCATATTTACTGCTCTCATGTTCATCTCCATTTCATTTTTTCCAGATATTTCATAACAGAATTTTAACATTTTTAGCCAACTGTCTTCCTGCAGCTAAACCATATCAGAGCAGACCATAAAAACTCATTCACATTACATTGTTTCCCCAACAATCTATGTCATAGTAAGGCTTTTTTCAGCTCAGCTGCTTTAACAGATCATGCAAGCAAAGCCTGAACAGTTTTTTTTGTGTTGCTGCGATGGTGATTTCCAGATATGCACAGTAACTGTTGATCAAAAGTGGACAAACACCATAAAGCATTAACTAACTACTAATAACTATTTTAGCCACACTTGTGCAACCCTGTGATGTGTGTGATAGAAAGTGTGTGTAAATTTGTACCTATGCTTCCGTTAAAGCCCCCCACAGCATACAGTAAATCCCCCAACACAGCAGCTCCCAGTGTACTGCGTCTCTCCTGCATACTCGCTACCGCACTCCACTGGTCTCTCACTCCATCATAGACGTCCACCGTCCGCTCTCGCAGTGAACTGTTGAACCCCCCGACTGCATACACACGACCTGCCATAGAAACAACACCTGGGAAAGAAGAGAGAATGAAATCAATAATTAAAAAAACTGAAGGTTATAAAAATGAATTAAAACAGATTATTGGAGTGATTCTATTGTTGAATTATCATGCCTGTGCTAGTGGTTTTGGAGGTGTTACCCCATTAACAGACTGCATACATGTTACATTGCTGCTAAAGCCAACCTAAATTTTTTAATTTATTTTTTACTCTTCAGGCAGTTAATAGTTTCAGTTCATTTCACAACAACATGACAGAGACTTCAATTAACTGTGTGAAGCAAAATTTTTACTGAGATTGTGTCAGCTGATGTGTTGATTCAGCTCTGTGGAGGAGGAATTCAGTGTTGTCGTAAGTGGTATATTTCAGTTACTGTGTCACTAAACTGCAAAATCACAGTAGAATAGCTGCATATAACCTTAAAACACAGTCATGCACAAGATAGATAATCTGACCTGCTCGACAGCGTCTTGAAGGAAGGTCAGCTACTTGGTACCAACGGTCTTCCTGGAAGTCATAACACTCCACGCTGCGGATTGCCTTGGGAGCCTGACCACCGACTACAATCATCACCTGTACATGCACATGCAGAGTTAAGGCTAGACAGCTGAATCACTTAGGTGTGCTTACAAAAGAAAATAATCAGTAATTGATACTGCAAGTTTACTTTCAGCGAGAATCATGTGAGATGTATGTGTTTTTCTTCACCTTGGGGATGCTGATAGGTGTTCTTGGTCGGGTTCTGTCAGTCTTGATGAGGTGCCGCTGGTCTGCTGGCAGCAGATGATACTTCATTGCCTCTATAAGAAAATCTTTACAGGTGTTGTTGTTCTTTATCAAAGCCTCCTCCTCCACAATCTGAAACAGAGACACATTTCAGCCAAATTTTACCTTTATTTACAAAAAACTCTGTAATTGATACATTCAACATCTGATGTCACTCAAAGCCTTCACAGTCAAAGGGCTTAGTTTAATGTTTTATGTGAGCAACATGCACAATAACGCAGTGGGCCAGTGTGAGGTGGAAAAGCAAAAAGGTGAAGAATTTAGAGAAAGCAGAACAGAATAGAGAATCTTTTTTACCTGTACCAGGTAATCCCTGGACAGTAGTGGAAGTCTGACATGCTCCATCAGTTTGGGCATGTACTCCAGACGAGCCGGCTTATCGTGCTTGATCCAAGCTATCATAGCCTCAAACACCTGGGAGAGAGACGGAGAGCAGAGTTAGAGAGCAGTGAGGCAGAGAATATATACACACAGAGACAAAGACACTGAGAGAGGATGAATTGTTAAAATGTATTCACATTGCTAATCCCTAGTCATTTTTTTGAGCTAGAAATAAAGTGACTTGTAAATATTAGTACTCGTCTTTTTTTAAGCAAATTTTTGTGTGAAAATATTGGTTTCTTTGGGATGGGAGACCAAAATGGAGAGGAAATTATTTAAATTTTACACTTGGACTGAACAGATGTCCTCATTGTGGGCATTGCACATGACATGCCTCGCAAGCTAAACGATTTCACCCAGTGTTAGTGTGAAATGCATTATTCAAGCTGTGGATACTGTGTTCTTTCATAGTGAAAGACCAAAATGGATTGTTTGTACTTCACTCCCAGCAGGATGTCAGCACACTGAGGGTAGCAGACCTTTGTTTTACACCGTTTTCTATCCAATACAGACTTTGGTAAAGACACCACACCCTGTCAGTAATCTATTGCTTCAAATTCACTGATTTACACACATTCACACATGATCATTTCCTGTTCCACTAAGCTGACTGAGTGCTGCTCCTGTTTTTCACAAAGGAACATTAACAATCCTAGTTGAGGAGAAAGAGGGTCATTACGCAACGAGTACCCAGACTTTCTCCTCTTCCTGGGTGCGAACTAGCCCTCTAAAATCAAAACAGTAACCTTCTACCACCATACAGCATAGGCTACTTCCAGTTTAAAGTTGCACAGGCCACAACACATTATGTAGTTCTGTGTGTTGCAGAAAACACACAGAAGTTTCTGTTGACCATACCACAACCTTTGTGGCTGACTTCACATAATACCATACAAACTGTAATTAAGACCACCTGAGTGGGGAAAAAAAACCACATCAGCTTCATAGTTGAAATTTTGAGTAGGAAATATCAGAACATTCTGTCAGCTAAGATTTCTCCCACACTCACTACAGATGTGTCTGACTGAGGTAACTGATTGTGTCTCCAGATGAAGCCGGTTTGATACTTCATGGACAGTATGACAGTGCCTGGCTCCCTCTGTGTCTCTGTCTGACTGAACCAGCAGTCACCTTAACTGCTGCTGCTGCCTCTGACAGCAGGATGACACACAGATGCCTCCTCAGACTCCTCCTGTTGACGGGCTAGCAGCAGACACAGATGCCATCCTCTAGAATATGTCTGCTGGCCGATGTCATCTAATCAGACACAGTGAGCATGATGAGGACCTGTCCTCAGTACAGTGAACTTTCTCAGCTCCCACTAGAGTCAGGATTTTCAGAGGCGACACATCAAGTCCAGGTGATGAGCAGGTTTGGTCAGTTCATGCTTTTTCTTCTTCTTCATAACAACTTATCCAAAAATAAGAGAGATATATCATTCACCCTCCTGCACATGTTGCCTCAGTTTAGCTGCCCCACACCATACTCCTGTACATAACTCTGATGTTTTACCTTAAAATGAGATTTTATTGTCTTTATTCATCACTGGAGATGGGAAAATACCAAATTTCAAAACAGGCAGAGAAAGTAAAAGCTGGCATCTCTGCCATAGCGCAGTTATGAAATCCTACTCCACCACAGTGTGTCTCTTCTGTGCTGCCAGCCGGGCACTAGAGCTGAGAGTATTGGAGCAGACAACAGACACAAGCTGCACTGTCTGCTGCTGTGTTGCCCTCAGTTGTTCGTCACCCATCTCTTCTTCCATCAGTTAATTTTGTGGTTTGGTCATTTTAAGACTTGGTTTAGAGCTTGTCTCACTGTTGCTCCTTCATTGCTCTTTGTACTCTGAGGCAGCTAAAAAAAGGTGCAATGAGTCGACTAACAAACCGCATGATGACTTGGGGACTTCTTGATGCATTGACTTTCAGAGGACAGTCCTAGCTCTTCCTATACTCAGGAATTCTTAAAAGTCATCAGTAATTATTTCTGTTTTTGTTATTTTGTGTTCCTGGAAAATCCTTTATGAACCAATTCTCACATATCTTTTCACCCACAAAGAAACAGACAAACTTTGATTAAATAGTTGAAGTGTGTGTGTCTGTGTTGTGCTGTATGACCTTCTCCTCTGTGGAGACTGTGAGTTTATCACTGGAGATGAGGCTGCACACTTGCTGCAGAGTAAGGCCGAGAAACTCCTCACCCTGCACCACCTCTGTGAAATGCTGCTCTGAGAGACACAAATGTGCAGGGTTACACACACAACACAAACTAAATATTTTACCTATTAAGCTGTGTGACATTCAAATACAATACAAAAATCTGTCAGAGCTAAAACGTTAACATGTTTCTGCTGAGAAGATGCCTCTGGTGTCCTTTTCAGTATTTAACAATATCACTTTCAACATGACATCTCTGGACATGTAGCAGTTTTACAAAGATTTCAATATTTTTCAGGGCTGGTGAAACAAAGTGTTACATAAAAGTAGCACCACCCACCACACCACACACACACACACAGTGGCAAAGATGACTCAGGATTTGTGGTGTGAAGAGCGAGAGGCTTACCAGCATATGCGTGGGCCTGGTTGAGAAGCTGTGTGCATGTGTGCAGGTCAGCAAAGGCTCTGATGCCCAGACAGTTGGTGGGGTGAAGCTGAGACTGTAGGAACTCGCAGCAAACCTGACGAACATCCATCAGCTGGAGTAGACTCGCTGCTGGCAGCAGAACCTAGAAATGGGACACACACAAAGTCAATTTAAAACTCCAACTGGATTTTATTGGAAAAAGATGTCGAAAATCTATACTCTAGGTCCTATCACATATTTTAAAATGTCAAAAGTGTTTAAAAATAAAACAGTGGAGCAAAGTTGAATACCACACACAGTCAAAGATTTGGGAACATTTGGTGGCAGGAAGTCAGTTAGATGTTTACACATGCAACCATTCTCCCTGTTAATAACTCCTTTATTTCAACAGTCAGATAATTTATTCAGGAACAACATGAACACTTCAGTCTTGGAGTCAGAAAGCAGCTCTTGATGGCCCATATGTTTGCAAATAGAGCTATTCATATGATAAGGCTATGGTGTATTTCCGTTATTGGGTCATTATGAGGCAAGGAAATGGAGGCGGAGTTGGACCTCATGTCAAGTGATAGATAGGCTTTGTTTTCTGTAAACAAAAACCGCTTAATCACTCAGACTCAGAGACCAACAGAATTAATTGCCACCTGTGGTTTGCAGAGGCTGTTGTTCAGCAGAGTTACATTTTGTGGTTTTCAGCTGCATGTCTTTTAACCACAATTTGTAAGCTTCCCCATGTGGCAAGTACGTCACTCAATAAAAAGACCTCAAGTGAGAGTGAGAGAGTAAACTGATATGTGTTTGCACTGCCAAATTAAATACTCGTACAACAGCCCCTGAGGATGCATCACGTTTGATTTTGTTGGCCACACACAAATATAATATTGACATTATTATATGATACTAGATATTGTCTGAGATTGATCACTGTAACATTGGAATAGACCTTAAATCTATATCTTCTTGGTCTCAAATGTTGCAATGGTCAGTCCTAAATGCTGCCAATTATATCAACATGTATCCATGAAGGTATTTGTCAGAGGGATTTTTCTGTCTGTATTGCTCAGCCCTGCAGTCATCCTAAGTCTGTTAGCAAGACAAGCAGGCAGTGCACTGTTGAAACTGTGATGCTACCAGACAAAGCTATCCTTTGATACATCTCTACACATTAGCTTAACTAGGTCAGTGAGACCATCCCAGTCTGCCTTTACACCTCTCTGTCTGCACACTCACTCATCCTCTGAGTGTGTATTGTTACTGTCCCCTCTGTTTTCTAGCCGCCCTGAAGCCTTATGTTTCCTAAAAGGGAGCATCAGGCCCCCTGGAGCTATGCTTATAACAGCTGTGACACACACGCACGCACACACACACACACACACACACACAGACAGGATTGAGGGTAGCACAGGCAACACATGCACTCTCTAGGCACTTTATTAGAAACAACACATTAACACTGGGTAGGGACTTCCTTTGCTCTCAAAGCAGCCTCAGTTCTTTGAGGCATGGATTCCACAAAATGTTGGAAAAATTCTTTTTAGGTCCATGTTGACATGAGTGCATCACATAATTTCTACGTATTTGTCAGCTGTACATACTGCAAATCTCCTGTTCTAATGGATTCTGTTGGACTGTCATCTGCATGCCTCATCAGAAATCCAGATTCATTGGACCAGGCAATGTTTGTTCAGTCTTCACCTGTCCAGTTTTGGTGAACCTCTGTTCTTGGCTGACAGGAGTGGTACCCAACATTGTTTTCTGCTGTTGTTTTAGCCCATCCCCTTTAAGATTCAACACATTGTGCGCTCTGAGATGATTTTCTGCTCACCACAGTTATCTGAGTTAGTGACTGTCGTCCTTTCTGTCAGCTCCAACCAGCCTGGCCATTCCCCCCCGACCTCTCTCAACAACAAGGCATTTCCGTCCACAGAGCTGCTGCTCACTGGATGTTTTCACACCATTCTCAGTACACTCTAGAGACTACTGTGTGTGAAAATCCCTGGATATCAGCAAGACTCAAAGTCACTGAGATCACATTTTCCTAAATCGGATGTTTGATGTGAACATTAACTGAAGCTCATGACCAGAAGCTATACAATATTATGCACTGTACTGCTGCTACCTGATTGGCAAACTGGATAGCTGTATGAATAAGCAGGTGCACAGGTGCTCCTAATGAAGTGCTCAGTGAATGTATGTTCAGTTTGAAGAAATGAAAAGCATAAGCAATCTTTTACTGAATATTAGCCCCTAGTCAAAACACACACGTCACACATTTACAAGTGAGCCAATCAGGCAGGCACGCCGCTAACAGTGGGAGGATTTCCTGCCTCTCTCCATGCACACTTCCTGTGCTAATAATCAGAGGAAGTATCCAGCCTGCAGCTTGATCCTGGTGCATTTATTCAACCCCGCAGCAGGGCCATGCAGTTACCAAGAGTAAATGCCACAGAGATAAACAAGACCTCAATCCTGTGCTTTCACAGCAAACTATAGCTCGCAACCATTACCAGCTCTTACATCCCTGGTAGTAAACATCTTCTCCTCAGGCAGGTTGATTTTGGCCACTCTGAACTTTAACTGAAAGAACTGAAGCAATCAGGCCTTCAGGGACGACTTCCCTTGTAACAGGAAAAAACTGTGACATCTATAAAACCAAGAGTAAAAACAACATTTTACCAGCCAGCTTTGTTACTTTTTTTGGTTACATTTTTGTCTTACTTTTGTTGCATTCTTTTATCGAAAAGTCCATTACACACAGACAATAACTAGATATTCAAGCAAATTTTCTCAGTGTATTCATTATGAATTAACTGTAACAAACGAGGGTTAAAAACAGAACTTATCAGGAATCTTCACTGACATTTCTGAATATAAAGACAGCTTCCCTCTTATGATGCCTGTAGGGTTGTTTGCCATTTTTTCAGTTCCAACTTGTTATTTTCCTGACTTCCATTCAAACAAGTGAGCAAAAACAAAGTTCCGCACATAGAAAAAGGTCAAGACAACGGCAGTGAGACATTTCCCTCTCAACAACAAGGAAGTTTTGTAACTGTGTGACTAATGCTGTGAGCCCAGATCTTTTTGCTGGGCTGCTTTGATTTAATCACCCACACTGTAAAACAGCGACGAAAATGAACTACACTAGTATTCAGAAATGCTGGTCCCCAGGCAGCGGCAACATCTTCAGAACTGAATACTGCAACATTGAGAGCAGAGGACAGGAAGAGCTGAAAGGGCTACATAGACATTAGCGAACAAAAAGGCTTGCAGGGTATAGAGGGAAAAGAGGCTGATAATCTCTAAGCTAATTTCTCTTACTGCTGCTGATACATGATACAGAAATTAGGTTAAAAACAAGGTAAAGGCCACCATAACAGAGGAAAAAACTGAGAAAAAGACCAAGTAAAAACAGGAAAACTTTTTTGCACTCCCTTCCTCTTTCCTCCTCCCTCTTCATAAACACCCTAATACACACACTCTCACCTGGACGTTGTCCTCTGTGACCTCAATCTCAGCAGTGTAGATGTAGTCCACCAGTTTTCTTAGGGTCTGACCATCCACCTCTCTGATCTCCACCTGGTGAGCCTTGCTCTCACTCATATCACCTGGACACAGAGAAACACACACAGTTAAACACGTAACAGTGCACACATCAGGTATGATGTGAGGAAAACGTATAGTATACATCTACCTGTGAACATGGCACAGAAGTAGGGGCTACAGGACGCAAGGACCACCCTGTGAGCTGGCACTTCAACGCTTCCTGCAATCAGCTGGACATCACACAGCATCTTTTTACTGAGGGATGAAGTAACAGAGAGAGAGAAAGAAAGTTTAAATCTGTTCATGTTTGTGATAATGTTGTGTAAAAATAAATATGCATGCAGGAGCCAGAAAAAGAGTGCATCCTTGAAGACAAGTATGGGTAGAACGGCTGCCAGAAAATGTGTCACTTTAGGTGTTAATTACCAGGGATGTGCTTAAAAATATCCTGTACAATACATGGATTTGTTCCAGTTGGGAGCTTTATTTTTCAGTATCACTCTCAGACAAGACTGGCATACAAATTTTAACCTGACTTGCTTGACTTGATGTATCATCTTACCCTGTTCTCTTTCTAACAAGGACCATTATGAAAGTAAGCTTTTTGTTTTATTTTTGGGCTGGAACTAATTAATATTTTCATTATCGATAAAGTCAATTATTTTTAAGATTAATCTATAAAATGTTGGAGAACTGTGGAAAAAAAGACCATCCTAGTTTCCTAGAGTCCAAGTTGATGTCTTCAAATGACCAACAGTCTAAAACCAAACATATTCAGTTTACAATGAAACAAAACAGAGAAAAGCAGCAAAACTTCATAGTGAAGAAGGTGAATCTAGAGAATAATTCACATTTCACAATATTTTCTTGAAAATGGCTATAACAATTAAAAATTGTGTTTTAATCATCATCAGCATAATGGTATGTGAGGTCTGAGTGGCTGAAGTATTTATCTATCTACAATATCTACCACATGGTCGCTGCTATCAACTATCAACATATAAGCTTCAGTACATTGCATGTGATGTTTTTAAGCATTTAAGAGAGAGATTTAAGAGTACCATAATAAAACCAAGGGAGCAGGAATTTTTCCAGGTCAGAAAGCCAGAATCAAAATGCAGCATCTTGTTCTGAGGCAGCTTTGCTCTGTGGTCTGTTCAGGCAGACAAAGTGTGATCCCTTTGATCTCTTCTGAAAAGGATTTCTGCTTGTGGAAAACTTTGATATCGGCACAAAATGGTCTTGAGGAAGCACTTACTTTTTGACTTTGGTGGACAGACACTAAAACACGATACTTATCAGTGAGATGTTCCAGATAGCTGGAAGGTAGGAGATTTTTTTGAGGTGTACTTCTCTCTTAAAAAATGAATTAGTTCCTCTTCAGGCAGAAGAATTCACTGCTGCACTGACATTTCAGACAAACCAGGTGAACCAAGGATGAATCTTATGTTAATACATTATTTCTGACTTACAAAGCAGGCTACAGCCTCTTCCCTTGCCCACTGAAAATGGCTGACCACAGTGAAATGGCCATTATGTACAACAGAGACAAACACCACTGTCAAAAACACACCTCCTCAGGTCGTTCATCAGCTGGAAAGCTTTCCTCATGTGCGTTTGGTTGAAGGTGTGCATCCCTCCATTCACTGTGTCCTCCTCCGAGTCTGTGGTGGTGCAGTTTGGGCGTGGTGAGGCCGGTGTGGCCACCAGACTGGTAAGACATGAGAGGCAGTGTCTGGATCATTGGAGATAGACGGTGACCCAACAGTTAGACAGACTACTTCATGGTTCATCTCTAGGGTTTTTAAAAGATGGTGGGACAAGGACAATAAACTGGAACTAACGAAGCCTCCACAACCTAAACACAAGCAGTGGTTAGATGAGGTTGTGTTGTGCTATACTACAGAAAAGACAGTGTGGTAAATGTACACTGGATATGAGAGGCTGTCTCTTCTCACTGACCCATCCTCCTTTAATAATCCTTAGTTCTTCATGGTAATCTGCTTTGGTTGTCATGGAACTCAGATGCTGCTGTAGAGTCTGCACAGTACGTACTTTAAAATAAGGATTTTATACATCCTTTGAAGACAGATTTTTCTATGTTAAAGATTATAGCAGGAAGATGGAGGTCTCCCATCTGCCCCTCTCAAGTTAAAAGGTAGAGCTGCATAGCTCATGTCTAGGGCTGCAACTAACAATTATTTTACAATTTATCTGATTATCATTTTCTTGAGTAATTGATTAGGTCTATATATTATGTCCATCACAGTTTTCCAGAGCCATAGGTGATGTGTTCATATGTCTAGTTATGTCCAGCCAATAGCTTAAAACAATGACATTTAGTTTACTATCGTAAAAGACTAAGAAAAGCAGTAGATATTCAATTTTGGGAAGCAAAAACCAGCCTAAAAAATGTAAACAATTAAAAGATTATCAGAAATACTACAGATTAATTTTCTGTCTATTTATGAATCAATTCAATTCTATTTATCTGTTTTGGGGGGGGTGGAGAAGCACTTAATCAAAAAGCTTATAAATCAAATGAGGACAAATTGGGCCAAGTGTGATGGAGACGGCACATTAACCGTTGGAAATGTTCAACAAATTTGAGATCCTGATTTCGGTGAGGCTTTTTCTCCATGATACATACAAGGTTGGAAAATACAACTGAGAGAACAACAGCAACAGAGACCCTGAGATTTCTCTGTACTGTACCAATACATCTATCCCTTTGATAGTTGTAATGGGCAACCTTGGGAAAAATTGTAAAATAATTAGCAGGACCAAATCATGGTAATGTTGGACTGATGCAGTGAACAGTGTGATAGAGAATTTTAATTTGTCAAGTTAGTTTATTTAGAAAAAAACAGACAGGGACCCACAGATCTAACACATTGGATTTATATTGACCTTCATAAGTAAATCACCGTATCATCTATGACCAATGATCACTCCATATCAATATATAACATATTTCTATCCTTCGTTATTATTTACTTATTTGTTGGCAATATGAATAATATATCACCAGCCTTGTCTTTTAAGCACTCGTCAGATAAATACACAAAAGAAAGGAGGAAAAACATAAATATTTCCTGGTACCCAGTGTTTTATAAAGCATGTTGCCCACACAAAAGAAAATCTGCGGAGTAATCCTAACTCTGAACAATACTTTTATCAATATGTAAATTAAGTTGAGTCAAACTTTTAACCAAAGGTGCTCTGCACTGAGCTGGGAGCAGGTGGCAGGAGGAAAACAGAAACTAGAAAACATGACAATCAGCCAGAATTGATCTGACGGGACATTAGCTTGGTTTAAAGTTTCACAGTGTTTATTTGAAAATACCTGACGGTGCATGTGCTACACTGTATGTTATCTGGACTTTCATTGTGACTCATCTTTTGTCTATGAAAACAGTTTGAGCAAATAATGATGCAGCATTTACAAGTCATGGGAATGTTGTGTTAAAGTCAGGACACAACAGCACAGCAGTACTTAATAACACTGAACAGCTTGTCTTTTTGTGTCCAAAAATCTTTGGCAGAAATGGTGTTTGTATTGAGTTTGTTGTGCGTCAAGTTGTCAGCTTTGCTAGCTCTTAGCATTTGCTAATCATTTAACTAACATAAGCTTATGATAGCTGCCGTTAACTGCCATAAATCACCGACCATCGTGTCTTGGAAGCCAGTATACATTTAGTTCACTGTCTATAAGCAACGACCTGATGGCGGCCCCCTAATGTTAACTTGGACTTTGGTTTTCAGCAGCCAACGATGCTAAGCTAACTTACCGAAGCTAACTAGTCAACAAGGCTAGCTTGGGTTCGCGTGCTGGGAAAGTGCTCTTTTGACTGTCCGTGCTAGATTTATGATCAATGGACCATGTGGCCTAAAATGTTGTCCAACAGATGTACAAGCAGCGTGAATCACAGATTTACTAAATAATCCGCACCACTGAGCCAACTCACCCCAACGACACACCGTCCATCCTCCCGGAGCCAGAGACCACAGCAGGCATGAGCGCTGCACACAGATCCTGTATTACGGAGAGGACTCACTCCGTCGTTTAAAAAAAGGCACGGACATACGTAGCTTCGTACCCCGGTATGACTCACGTTGTGGGAAAAAAGATATTTATTATATTTATTTATTATCTATCATGATGTATCATCACTCTTATATTTACAGAAAGATATTCAGTTTTTAGTGATTTGATCTCAATTAAATTTCTGTCCATCGACTAAATTTAATTCTTTTAGCTCTAAAAGTAAACATACCATCTTTGAACCACCAGGCATGAGATAAGATGATGGGTTAATCTACATGTAAAGGCAACAGCATCGTAAATATTCATAGAAGAGGAAGCATTCTTTGTTGTTACACGGAAAATGCCTGTAAGAGGATGCGGTTCAGTTGCCACATATTTGCTTTCCCAAACTGACAATATAATAATTTTACAGCCTAATGTTTTTTGTTTGGTTTGGTTTAATTTTTAGCTATTAATCTTAACAGCAAGATACAAATATATAGCCACTCTTCTGTGACAGTTTCAGGCTGTCCTTGACCTGGCTGAATTACCAACTGGGAACTACTGCTGAGGTTCTCTGTATGTCAGTGGGATTTGATAATTTGAATATTTGTTAATTTATTTTGTGGGATTTGTACCATTAAAGTATAACATTAACAGTTATTTGTTCATTCTGTGTCCCTATTCTGTTCATTCTGTTCATGCCCTCTGCAGGGAGTACACATAATGCATAATCCTAATGAAGTTTTATTTAATCAGTTTCAAGCATTAAGTTTTACTTCAGCAAATGTGATTGCTTTGTAATGTTAATTTGGAGGCAACAGAGGGCATCCAGAGTAGTAAGTCGAGGGTCAGTGCACCCCAACAGGTGAATCTTGGAACAGCTACCAAAACCTGGTCTCAGCTGCATCAGTGTGATTTGATAAAGCAATGAAAACATAGACAATATAATATTTATATTTATTTCCCTTGTCTTGGAATTTTTGTCTTCATTGGCTAGAAGGACCAATAAAGTGAATCATGTCAGTCCAGTTCTTGGATGTTTGTGCTGGGTTCCCGCATGTCAAATTATTTACTTTAAAGAATAATTTCTGATCTGCTGCCAGATTATGAACTGTCCACACCTCTCAGATCAGGGACAGGTCTACTCACTCTCTTTGAATTAAGCCTCAACTGCAATTTCTTAAATAAAATTTCAGCTTGTTTTTGTGATCCTCAACTGTATTTCACTCTTTTAAAATCCTTTTAGTGTCATTTTATACTGGCTTGTCTTTCTTTTGTACGATGTGTTGTCTTTTTTGTCTTGTGTGCAGCACATTGAATTATCATGTTGTTTTAAAGGTGCTTGGCTTGCCTTTAAAGTCAATCATTACATTAATTCTGAGACAGAGTGATGGCATACTGCAGCAGAAATTTACTTGCTTACAGAATATTGATATCCAGATACTTTGGTACCCAGAATTAGGGTCAGAGTGGTACCTCATATGTTTTTCTTCCTCTCTGCCAAGTCTCCGCTTGCCAATGTACCCCACTGTTTCACATAAACACAATCAGTCAAGCAGGTTTACTCATAAAATCAGTCTCTCCTAAAAGACAGTGTATTGATAACACATTTTTGGACTATAATTTCATTCATGGTCTAGAGCTATTCATCCCAGCAACACGCTATTAGAAGAAAGATGACACATAATGTGGTGATTCCAGGGGGAGTTATGAATCAAGTGAGCGACGTTTTCTTAAAATAGACACTGGATCCTCTCAAGAAAAATGATGTAACTGGCGGCCAACTGGCCGCATGTGTGGGTTAATGAAGGCGAACAAACCCCGATTTTCTGGAAGAACCCGTCTTCAGTTTAAAACTGAAAATGCAGAGTTGTGTTTCACATAGACTGAAACAAGATTACAAAATGAAACTGAACGACACTTACACAATAACACGATTACTGGCAGAATATGGATACTTTCCTTCAACATCCAAGGAAAAAGGTTCATATAAATGTAATTTTAATCATTGACAGGCACCTCGCAATTTGTCAAACAATCATCACACATCAAAATAAATATCAAAAATCATATTTCATCATTCATTAATGTGAGAAACGGTTAATTAAATAGGATTTCAATCAAATCAGAACATTTGCTTATTGTATTGAAGGTTTCCATATAATTCTACAAAAAAAGAGGGAAAAAATTGCAATCTCACACCTGAAATAGTTCAAAAATAGTGCTTTCTGTGATGCACACAATCAGACTCTTATACCTCCGCGTCCAATGTATTAAGCTTTGCCGGTATAAAATGGCCGATGGATTGGAAATGCAGGAATTCACAGGAAATACTCCCTCCTGGTGGCAGCTTTCTGAACTCAATTCCCAAGATTACAAAAGGCTGATGAAAAGCACCAAACCGCAGCTGTCACACCGCTGATTTTAATACACTATCTGCGGAAATGTTAACCCACACGGTTTGAATCAAGACTGCGAGATTAGATAGATTTTTCAAAACATTAAAAACTTTAATAAAAGCAGAATAAAACATAGGGGCGAACTGAACACCATGGATTTCAAAACAGTTTTAATCTAAACAAAAGCCTGTAATGGGACGGGAGAAGTGGAAAAAAAAAAATTACAGTTAACAAAACAGTCCGTGACATTTCTCCAAAAATACTTTGTCACGAAAGTGTTTTAAGATCAAGAAACTCAAGCAATCGAGTCCCATGCTGCCCGACACTGCCACCAACTTCACTTAAAACCCTGAGTTCATGATGCAAAAAAGATAACAGACACATCTGGCTGGTTTGCAAGACAAACAAACTCATTTGAGTCGAGAAGCAGTGACTGACAATGATTACGGCTTTACAAATGGTTCAAAACAAGTCTTTCCCCAAACATAACAAAAGTACAATTCAATAATAATTCACAATTCTTAGTAGTAAAGTCCATAATGTGTGGAATAGGAGGACAGATGGGGGTCCGGGTGGGGGTAGGGGGTCGGAGAGCCAGGATCCAGAGGACCGTCTCATTCATTCAGTGTGGGTGATGGGTACTGCTTCCTTTAATTGAACTCAACAAAAGACCCCTCACCCCCACCTGGGCCTGTGTAATGTGTGTGTGTGTGTGTGTTTGTGTGTAAATTCAAGTTCGTTGTAATCAGGATTTTCCCCATGAACATCTCAAAACTGGAGGGAGCCGCTAATAACCACCGCCGTATCCACCACCCCTGCCGTAGCCGCCACCGCCGCCGCCTCTGTTGTACGGAGCCCCGCTCCTGTAGGAATAGTTGCCCCCCTTCATTGCACCATAATTGGAGTGCTGCTGTCCGTAGCCGTCCCCAAAGTCACCATTACTGTAGCCACCCCCCATCTGGTTGTCGTATTCTTCATAGCCACCGTAACCCCCGTAGCCTCCACCACCGTTGTAACCCCCACCGTAGCCGTAGCCACCTCCATAATTGCCGCCGTAGCCTCCTCCGTAGCCGCCGCCTCCTCTTCCGCCGCCATAGTTTTGCATCCCTCTCCCTCGGCCCCTGCCTACTCGGCCGCCGCTGGACATCTCCTGCTTGGTCAGAGCTTTCTTCACCTCCACCTTGTTCCCGTTAATGGTATGGTATCTGGTCAGCGCCGCTTTGGTGGCAGAGTCGGTGTCCTCGAAGAAGACAAAGCCGAAGCCTCTCTTCCTGCCGGTCTGCTTGTCAGAGATGATCTCGGCCTTCTCCACCACGCCGAACTGGGAGAAGTACTCGGTCAGGTTGTCCGGCTCGATGTGGTCTTTCACGCCGCCGACGAAAATTTTCTTGACATTGGCGAGGATGTCTGGGTTGTTCGCGTCCTCCTGGGCTATGGCCCTTTTCAATTCCACGTTGTTGCCTTCGACGACATGTGGCTTAGCCGCCATTGCTGCATCGGCCTCCTCCGGTGTCGAGTAGGTGATAAAGCCGAAACAGCGGGACCGTCCGAGCTGCTGGTTCATGACCACAACACAGTCGCTGAGCGTCCCGTACTGCTCGAAATACGCGCGGAGGCCATCTTTAGTGGTCTCCACATTCAGTCCTCCGACAAAAAGCTTGCAAAGTTTAGCCGTCATGATTGAATTTCTCCTGTGGATGGTAGACAGAGACCGTCCCTCTTCTTCTTCAATGGACGACGTCAGGGCGGGCCGTTTGACTCACTCGCCATCGTAAGACGTAACCGTCGCTGATTGGTCGTCTTGAAAAAATCACCACCCACATTGGCTAGCGAGCGAGTCACGTTGCTGCCCCCTTCAAGTCCTGTAGGAAATCTTACAATTCCATTTTTCCTTAGTTGCTGCGGAGAAAAGGAAACGTGAATTTCAACCTTTGTGGTCGCTTTGTTCCATTCCCCCCCTCTGATCTCTTACTGTATGAAAAATTAAAAAAAAAAAAAAAGTAAGGCAAAAGCAAGTAATTTGTATCATTTTTAGCACAACAATGGCTGCCTTAATACCACATGACAGTGACAATTCCTTGGCTTATATTACAAGCAGTGAACATAGCTCTGCAGCACATAACTGCCATATAAATGCTAAGACCATCAGACATTCCTAAATGTAAAGCCCTCATGTTCTTTAAATATACCACATATCAACATTTTACTAGATTATGACTTAAGAGACACACAGATAAATATAGGGCATGATTTTGAGAGTAGCCTTTAAAAATTTAAAATGCAGACCACCAATTTGAATTGTCCAAACTGTATACCAACAGGAGGGCTGATATGGAAACACTTTTTTTCAAATGACAATTGTCTTACCCAGAAAACAAAATTTTCAGTTTCAAATGCAATGTTCTCCACCTATTTATTACTTAAGACAGGGAGAACTGGTCATGCTTGTCTCAAACTCTTAGCAAAAATATGTAATTGTCATGTTACATCTGAAACAGCTTTGAGTATTGGCATGTATCAAACGGTCTTGATTAGGTGACTTTGGGCTTTTCACAACAAATGAAACTTATCTCTTCCTCCCCCAGACTGCTGCAAGAAAAAAAATCAATTGCTTCTCCAGTTTAGTTCAAAAGAATCTACAGCACGTTAAAGCATGTTGCAACACGCCCTTCTTTTAAAACAGTACAAGCTGTAATTGCACCTAAAGCCCATTTTTTCTTTTTTGGCAAATCATTGTCACCAGGACAGCTGCAGTATTGGTTTTGGGAAACCATCCAACTGCTAAACCAGGTCATCAAGTTTCCCCCCCCCCATCATTCGTCGCACTACACCTCTCAGCTCCTAATCTTTGTTGAGTCTGATTACCAATTTGCATCAAAGGTGCCCTGTGGAGTTTATGACCTCTGGTAGCACTACAGTGCAGTTTTATTAGGTGTGGATCCTCATTTTGTTTGTCTTGTGCATGAAGACAACACAACACACTCCTGCCAATGATTTCATACCACTACACTGACAGGTAGCATTGTGCCAAGATAAGCAGCAATGTGCCAACAAAGGCGAGGAGGAAAACTACAAGCTAGTAAATATGGATGTATGCAGTACTTGACTTAAAATACTCTGCTTGGAAATGCATTGTGTTTTGGTGGATAAAATTGAGAGTAAATATAAATTTTGTTTGCAGGAAAACACCACAGGGCACCTTTAAAATTGCCACAATACTTGTGCTATACAGAGATGCAGAAAACAGGCTTCAAATAGGACACATTAATGTCTCCTTAGTTTCACTCAAAGGGGCAAAAATTATTTAAGTACCACAGTCCAGCCAAGCCTCTTGCCTCTACCAGCACCAAAATTTAAAGCACTGAATTGGATACACATTGCAGGACTCTAAAGACCTGTACCCAGGAGATCTTCTGAATCCAACCTCCTTGAATGAAGCACAAATACATCCACCAACTTTGGCTCTTTGGCATCAAACCTCGACAGAGTGAAAATAATCTGTGACCACCAACCTATGCTCAGTAATAAAAAAAAACAAAAGTAACGTAACAAGTTTCTTGGTATATAAAAATATATAATTTATTGTGGATTCATAAAAAGCACGGCCAACATAACAGATGTTTCCTTTTCCTATGGGATGATCAGATGCATCATTAATCCTATAAAAGGTAAGAGAACAAAAGTAAAATTGACACTACGATCACCATATCAAGCATCACTCAAAACAGTATTTTTGTCATCACAGTACATCAGACAGGATTTAGTTACGGGAACGTGTTTTAGTCCAATTTTATGAAATTAAGGGCTTACTGTTGGGGTTTCAGTTAGGTTTTGTTTAAGTTTTAGCACACGTTTTCCTCATATCATTATAGCTAAGACATCAAGTACATGTTACAACGCCAGTAGTGTGATGTATTGTGTGCTCGTCATCAAGAGTTAATTGATAAGCTCTCTTATGGTTACTTTAGCTCACTTTTCAAAAACAGGCAAGCAGCATTTGTATTTATCTATGAGAGCATGTGAATGAGAGCACATCAAGCATAGATCCTTACTGCTCAATTAGTGGCAACCTTTAAATTTAACAATAAAATAAAGACACACACAAAGCCCTGACCAACAATAATGAGGTATCTTTAAAATATTTGTCAGCAGACTTCAGCAGAAAACATTTACAGTGCCACTCACTTACTGGTATCCCATTTGGCCTCTGAATTCCTGTTAAAAGCTTCTCTCAGGCCTGGGTGTGTATTTACAACTCCAGACCCTGTCTAATGCAAATTTTAAAGAACTAATATTACAAATTGGCTGGTGTCCATACAACCACAACTTCTGGCCATTATCATCATCCTCTTACTTTCCCAATTACTTATACCTGTATCATATTCTGTAACTACTCCTGTTGTCTTCAAATGGCAGATTTTGTGACACCTGATGTCTTTAAAGGCTCAAATGTATAGGAAACAGTAACCTCTGAGGTTTTTACTGTTTCCAGTTAATAATTTATAGGCACTGTGCACCTCACTGTAAAGAAGTGTAAATACAGACATTTCACTGCAATAATTCTCTGGTTACTTACTTCATAGATCCTGTCAGCCAACAGAACTTATGAAAATCATCTTTGGTCTAATATGATGGTCTCTCAATGGTTTTAAAATGGGGAGGTATAAACCTGAGTTCCTGTCATTGTTCCTTGTTCTGAAACAAGTCTGCAGACAAATGTTGCCATAAACTCTGTTATACTGTGTCTTTCAGCCACATACAGAATGGCCAAGGAAGCAATTCACATTTCATTGATACAAGCCTCCCAAGAGGAGCAGCACGCTTCGGATACAGCCTAGCATAATTTTAATTTTAGTAAAACAATAAAAACAATACTGTAAATCATATTGTGACTTAAGTCACACACACACACACCAACCCTTTATGGGATTAAACCATGTAACCTAATAAAAACACGTCAATGTCAATCATTTATTGTATTTTGAAACCCACAGTGCCCCAAATGCAAACTTCCTTGCCAGGGAAATTAGTTCTTCAGTCAGTGGTTTCCAACCTGCCCAAGATAAACCTAAGACTTAACAAGATTAAAAAAAAAAAAAAAGCAACCATAAAACCCACACCAACACTTTATCATTTGAGTAAAATGTAACGCTTCACTTCACATCGCCACTGCTTCTGTAACCAAATTAGAATTCTGCACACCAAATAGAATCTGTATCAAATTCTACTTTTTCTCTTTTAATACTGAATATTTGTACCTTTTCAGGTCAGTAACATCATTTAAATACAAGATCCTTGTATTATACTTGTTATGAGTAGAAGTAGGTAATGCTTTGTTTTAAGGGAACACGGGCCAAACAAGTTGGAAGCCTCTGGCTTAAGCATTGTGGGGTTAAGAGATCATCAGTGCTGGTCATTGAGAAAAGAACATTCATGATTACACTGGAGCACTGTGTTATCAAAATCCCCCCAAAACCTGAAACCAAACACATCTTCAATAAAAACCTGTCAGAATTAGAAACCCTTCGTTCAAAATGCATTTTTGACCAAACTGGAGAATCCTTTTGTGAAAACTGACTTCACCTGAGGGGGAGAAGGCACAACCACTCTCCGGTCCCCCCGTCGACGTGGAGACACACACCCCATCGTTTTTGGGGGTGATGTCCTCTTGCCCAGGTTACCGTAGCAACCTGGAGGAGATGGGAGAGAAACAGAGTGAGAAACTGGGCAAAGCAATGGTTTCTGGAGGAGACACCACTTTACATGTTCCATTATTTAATGGTGGAACAAAATTTGGGTCCCCTTCCACCCACTTAAAGTTCATTTAAGACCAAATTAAGTAACCCCCCTTTTTAAGATTAGCTATGTAAAAGGCGCATTGAGCTATGAAGTGTCAGTTAAGTTGGTTAAGATTAAATAATGGCACACTTGTGCACCATCTCAAAGATATTCCATACATGGTTGACCAACACAGAGTGAAGACAGGTTGATTTACATACCTAGTTTGCTGGATGTGGATATCCTAAAGAGATATTTCAGACTCCTATCACAATCGACCCCAGGTAATCAACAGGGTCCTGATGTAGCCTACAAACAAACTGCTACGGCTATTTTGGCTGGGATAGCCTACTGGAATACGAGTAAGAACACCTAAATGTAGGAATAATCAAAGATAAATATCAGAGCCCTCATGTCCACATAAAGATATGTATTCAAATATGTAAAAAAAAAAGAAAAATAAGTTATATTAGCAATGTCTAAAAAAACCACATAATTTAAAAAACAAGGTCAAACCCTACAAAGCCTACATGCATTGGCTGTGGGTAGACTACAACTGTAACCATTTCACCCACCTGAGAGTAAGGGAATTAACTGTGGGAAAGATGCCATGTAACTAAAGATCAACAAGATGATGTCACTTATAAAACCTGTGGATGAACTTGAGGAAGCCTGGTTAAATAAGTAAAATAACTAAGCTAAGTGGTATAACGTTTTATTTAAAATGAACATACATAAGCATACCAAAGTGTTTTAACAGTAGGTTTGTTCTCCAGACATGAAAGTATACAATATACATTAGATATTGCTACAGGTAAATGGAAAATGAACAATATTTCGATTGAAACTATTAACTATGCGTGAGGAGAGTTTGAGTACAGTATAGGGAAGGAAACAAGGAAACTGGATCCTGCAGTATCACGTTCCCGCCTTTGCTGAATGACCCAAATAGATAATTATACAAATTGATGTTATCAGTATAACATAGCTATGAAAGTCAAAACCACATAACATGCTTTCTCATCCTCATACAATGAAATCACACTAAGTTTACTCCAGAAAACAAAATCTAATCTAATTGCTTAAAAATATTAAGATCATCAGAACTTGTCAGCAAAACAATCCTACATCGAAATTTTCAAAAACAACGAGTGAACGCAAATAAAAAAAATTATAATCAACTCTAAACGACAACTACACGTCGTTGACGTGGGTACATAATAAAAAAGGGACCACTGTACGTTTTATTCTTCATGTTAATGTGTCCTAGTTGAACGGCAACAACCGCTGCTCGGTTATCAGGTTTTCTGGGAAGTGACCTTCCTACCTGTTTGGGGTTTTGAGGTCTTCATTATGATTAGGGGGGTCTCTGTGTCCGTATCTCTGCCATGGTTGGGTTTCACGGCAGACGCCCCTTAACTGAATTTGAGTTTTGGCGTTCAAATCCTGGCTGGAGGTAATTTGTGGCTGGGGATGGGTGATTTTCCATTATGCAGTGTCACTTAATAGCCGCCGCCGTAGCCCCCCCTCGGGTAGCCGCCGCCACCGCCACCTCTGGCGTAGGGAGCAGCGCTCCTTGGGCCGCCGAAGGGTGAACCTTTCATGGGGCCATAACCAGATGAATGCTGGCCATACCCGCTCCCAAACTCGTTGTAACCGTTTCCGCCACCATAGCCACTTCCTTGGTCTCCATAGCCGCCACCATATGGTCCGCCGTACCCTCCGTAGCCGCCACAGTTGTAGCCTCCGCCATTTCCGTAGTTGTAGTTTCCGCCGTAGTCCCTGCTGCCGTAGCCATTTTGATTTCCCCTCATGCCTCTACCCGGTCTGCCCCTGGGCGCCATACCGGTTCTGTTGGCTGCCTGCATCTCCTGCTTGGTCAATGCTTTCTTAACCTCAACTTTGTGTGAGCAAACAGTGTGGAACTTCACCACAACCGCCTTGTCGGCTGCGTCGTGATCGGTGAAGTACACAAAGCCGAAGCCCCTTTTCTTTCCGGTCTCCTTCTCCGAGATGACTTCGGCCTTCTCGATCTGGCCGTACTGGGAGAAGTATTCGGTCAGATGCTCCTCTTCAATGTCGTCTTTCAGGCCACCAACGAATATTTTCTTAACTTTTGCGAGGGCCTCTGGCTTGTTGGCGTCTTCTCTTGCAACGGCCCGCTTCACCTCGACCGCGTTGCCGTCGACGGTGTGCGGCCTAGCCGCCATTGCTGCGTCGGCCTCCTCCGGTGTAGAGTAGGTTACAAAGCCGAAACAGCGAGACCGCTGCAGCTGCTTGTTCACGACGACAACACAGTCGGTGAGCGTACCGTACTGCTCGAAAATGCTTGCGCAGACCATCGTCGTCGGTGTCCACGTTCAGCCCACCGACGAAAAGTTTACAAAGCTGGTCGGTCATTTTTGAACAACGGTGATCTAATAATCTCTCGACGAACTCGGACAACGAACACAGTCACTGGACTCAGTCAAAATGGTGGTGGGAGGAAGAACGCAGCTTTATTTATACTGGAGGCAAGCTTGAAAATCGGTACCGCCTCTTCCGGTCCACCGTTCTTTCTTCTGTTAAAGAAAAAACCGACAAGCGATATTCTGCTTAAAGCGTTTAAAACGACATGGTATAAAACCACAACAATAATTATTGAATACTAAAGCTTTGCGTTTCTGTGTTTTAACGTGCGGTATCGTTGCGGACTACAACTGAGGAGGACGGTTTGTGTGTCACATGGCATCAGAATGTATCGATCAAATGCTTTTGTGCTGATATTTCTGCATGTAGCTTCAAAAAACTAAAAGAAAACTAAAAGCCAATTAGTTCAGATACTTTCTTTCGGCATACGCATTCTGTATTGAAGAACTGAATTGAAGCTCTAAAAGTGAAGGCCGAAATAATAATGCAACTGTGAAAACTACGTCTCTACTATGTTTGATGACGTTGTCAGCCAATAATAAAATGAAATTTGGAACCATATATGAATTAAGTTTAAATGCAACGCCTGTGACAGTCCCTTGAATATAAGACATATGAAATGGCTGCTGATCTCAATTCATATGATATAAAGGAAATTGCATCATCTCAGTAGCAGCATCGTTAGTGCGCTGAGAACCACACAGGATATTAAAATCAAAGGTTTGGTTTAAAATATTTCAGATTAAGAAGATTTAAAAAAAGTTGATGACAGTGAGTGAGCACTACCAATTCAACAACTCTTTTTTTGCACACCACCACTTACTCTGTTGATTGAAATGAGCTCTATCATTCGTTATTTAAAAAACAATCTAGAGCTAAAAGAATTAATCAAGTAGTCAACTGATGGACAATGATTTAAGCAAACAAGCCTTTTTTCTGTTTTATAGCAGTCATTATGTTTGGGTTTTGGACTTTAGGGTTAAACAAGGAGTTTAAAGACTGGGCTATGGACACATTTTTTTTCACATTTTGTAGACTGAACAATCAGTTTAATCGGGGAAAAAAAACTAGTGGATTAATCAGTAACTGAAATAATTGCTAGTTGCTTGTAGCCGCCCCCAAATCCTTAATTTTCATGTAAGAGTACACACAAAGGCCTTGCTAGTGGCAGATGCATTGTCTTTGCTGCAAGACTTAATTACACCTTGGTAACATTGCAAAATCAAAGGTTAGTTTTACAATTTTTGGATTTGGAAAGAGCAAGAGCACTAAGTCAGTGTGTTTGGACTGACAAATCTTGTCAAATTGACGTGGTTACATGATTCCTTTATGCTCATGTACAGCCATGAAATCTGCATTACAGGTCAGTGATCAACACTGCAGTGTATTACCATCTCTATACATGCTTTTCACTGCCAGACCCAAAAATCACCCACAGAATGCCGGCCTCCTCAGACCATAGAGATTCTGGTAGTTTCAGGTGAAAAACACAACACTTAAGTTGCATTTCCATGTCAACAGAACAGCAGTGAGTGGTTTATCCCCTCACACCTACCAGAGCTCATGGTACTGCTGATGTTAGTGCCCACACAGCAGAGCAGACACATAGCAAATGAAGGAAACACTGAAATCAAAGTTCACTGAAATCTTTATGAGGCATGTTGCTCATGAAACAATCCCTTTTATCTATTCTACTAACACAAACACAGACAGTCTGTGTCTTTACAGATACACTTCCAAATCATTAATGGACACAAATGAGGCAACTTTTGGTTTGTCAATAAACAACAAATGGAAGAAATGATCGACCACAAGACTGATCATGTTATAACATAAAACTGCATTTTGGACTGCCTTGAATGGGTGTTTAGTTATATTTGTGCATTAGTTGACACTGAGGCCAACGTTTATGTCCTATTGATCCACATTCCAAATATGTGTATATCTTTTTCTATTCCCATTCCCAGTCCCCCTATCTTCTAGAGAAAGACTCGGGATGAATTGTTTTCAGGTGACTTAAAGCAAAGTTTTCCCTCTAAGTTTGCAAGAAACCATAGGATGTTCAACCTAGTTGAGGTTCTACTGAATTTTCAAATAAAGAAAGATTGTGCATGAAACTACATGAAATGCTGATGATTGGTGTACTTTCAAGCTAAGTAAACCCTGTAGAGTGTTGGTGCCAGAAGCAGCTTTAAAGTGCAGAATCAAAGAGAAATAACATCTGCACAGTCCTTCACTTTATTATATTGTTCATTGTTGGAAAAATACAGTAGTTATGAAATTAAAACTATTTGGGTAATGTTGAATAAGCTAAAATCACCCAGGGCTTTATCTATAGAGTGTAAATACCCAATCTTTACTAAAATGTACTCATTCTTTTAAATTAGGAAAAAAGGGAAATGGCTGAAGATGGCAAACCTCACACACAAAAAAGGAAGACAATTTGTTCATAAAAAAAACATCAGATGGTTGTCTTGTTTGAGTATTGTGTAAACTTCATTATGGTAGTAAATACACCATAATCATTCTTACCAAGTTCAAGAAAAGAACAGCTTCCTCAGAAATTATAAGTTATACTGAACAACCAGTTAACTTGAGGATACTATGGGCTATATCAGGTTAACAACAGCCAAGAAAAGACTTGTTCAGTTCACACAGCAATCTTCGTAGAAGGTTAATCTTTGTTGTTGTTACTTGTCCCCAAAAACCCCTGAAATTATACATGAGGATGAGCAATTTCTATCTAATATTTACATTTGAAAAGGAGCCTATTGCAGCCCAATCAGGCTCCGGTGTCACAGCCAAGGAGGGGTGAAATGCAAAAACGTTAGGCAGTTTAAAGGAAGCATTTAACATATATGCCCTCAACCACCCACCAAAAAACACATGGCTAGAGGACAACAGCATGCATCACATAATAAGATGCTACTATGAGACCAGGGCAGCCATGTTTGTTTGTTTTTTTTTTTTTAAAAAGGCCCAGATCTCATGTGTTAATCTGGTTAATGAAAGGAGTTAACACAGTTCAGCCTCATGTTATCTAAGTAACAAAGGAACACGACTAGTAAAAGGCAAAGTAACCTCAACAAGTTTTTATTTGTTGTAGTAAAATCAAACATCTACCTAGCAGTTTTTTGACCCCCTCAGTTCTTTTCTCTAGTCTAATCTTCAGAGTGAAGGCCTGTAAGATAATGACAATGTTGATAGTCCATGTGCTTGAATGGGTCAGATCAAACGACTTCTAGCCACATCTAAAATAAGAGTCTGAAAGGAGAGGAGCCCAGTTTCTGTGATAAAATGAGAGAGAGTGGGTGAAAAGGAGTCAGTTGTGTATTGAGAGGGGGGTGTTGTAGGGTATTTTGGGTGTGTCTGTGAGGGGGTGGGGGGCAGGTAGAAGGGCACTGGATCACAGCTCCACAGGTGGCTCTTTGAGTAGGCCAGGTCACAAGTGATGGATGACGGGCCGTATTCAATCATCTTAGCACTCAGGCAGGGTTATCTGAGTGATCACATGATGTAGACCTTCTCAGCCTGAGAGAAGTTGAAGACTTCTTTGGTTCTAGGACACACCACTTTGTCATCTTGGCGGATGGACAGAAGGGACTGAAAGAAAAAAGCAGAGGATGATAAAATACACAGGAAAAGAATCATTACAGTGTTCAAAGACTTTTTCTTGCTTCCATACACAGAAAAAGCTTTACACAGTCCCTCCACCCTTGGCTGTAGTTCATCTTGCAATGTACTCACGTTGTAGCCATAGACATATCCATTAGGAAGCATCATTGGAGGGTTGTTTTCATTCATGACCTCCCCAGAGATCTTACAGACTAGTCTGGAATTGGCACAGTGGGCCATGGGTAATGGCTGGGCCAACTTGTTTAGAGATTTACTGCACACTGGGCAGTCTGGGTTCTTAGATGTACCATCCTCCTTGTAGCACTGACTGGAATGGGCATGGAGGTTAAGGACCAAAATGTCTTTTAGTGAACATATTTTTCTCTGTATGATGTTATTGTGGGTCTCATAGCAGACATATTCATTGGACAGTAAAGAGCAGGGACAAGAAATAAGAAAGTTTTAATGTGCAATAAAGGCCCCATTTGATTGAACTCACTGTAGGTACAAATACTACTAAGCTACAAGGACTAATCTGTTTACATTTATTCACAATAAAAGTAATCCATATTTTGCATCATCAAACAGCTGAGAAGTAAGAATTGCAAGGGCAAGATTAATACAGCTTTCAGACAGTAAATCCGTGTTAGATCCCTTCATGAGATAGATGTCCCTTTACTTCTCACTGTCAGCAGAGACTCCAATCAGCAGTATAGTTTCTCACACACTGATAACCCTGAGAATTTCAGTGAATGACACTTAGATAAAAGTTTCACCCCTCTGCCACTCCCTGTCTTGACTGCTCTCCTCTATCTTTCTCAACATTTAAACGTTGGTATCATTTGATTAATTTCCATTCCTAGTACAATGCTAATTCACCAATGCCAGACAGCACCCAGCCCATGTCAAACTCCCTGATAACTCTCCAACACAGGTTTAATCTGCATCACTGTGTTGGTCTGAATAATAGAAACAGTAGAGTATGGTAGGATACGGTGTCTTGATGGCAGACAGACCAGCCTGAAGGGTGATAGTGAAGACAGAGTTATTTCCAAGCTGGTGCAGTCTGTAGTTGTCATATCGGAACTGCTGGATCAGCATCTTCCAGCGGGCTGGATCCAAAAGATCCTAATGGAACAGTACAAACAAGAGACAGAAGATAGATTTTTACACCAACAAAGTAATTACCACACATCTTTTTATCACTTGTGCTTTTTCCTGCTTCTTAGTCCCTCCCACTGAAGATGCAAGGAGAGAGGAAACAAGGAAAAATGTTTCTAGAGAAATGACACCTTTCATCTAAACTCTCATCATCTGATTGTAGAGTTCAATATTGGGAAAAATAACTGTGATGATAATTTCATTATAAACGTGCAGGCCAACAACTATGTTGGCAGAAGACAGATATTCTCAGTTTTGCTTCTGTTTCATTGGCACAAGAAGCTGGCAAAAATAGTTTGGCTCAGTATGTCTACTCTGGTAGTGGTTGTCGAGATAAATCTTTGTTGTAATGATAACATGGAACTCTATTCACCAGCAGACTAACTGGCATTGAAAATCAAAAATATCAACACTGCTACTGAAAACAGCCCAAAGACAAGTCTTATGTGGCACAAGAGGGAATTGAGTTCATCTTTTAAATAGACAACAGAGGCCCTCTAGTGGTTGGTCTGTTGCTATTGCACGTTCTCTGCTTAATCTCTGTAGACAAAGATTAAGCAGACACATATCTGTTAGGTTTATGATTTATCCACAGTTTGTACACTCATGTTCATAATGTATAACCACAGCTGTATCAATGTGTATTCACTGGGAAGAACATTTCAGAAGACTGGTCTGTGTCAGGTCTGTCAATGATACTGGCCTTTCCATGTGTGAATGGTAGAAACCTGCCTGAATATAACACAATATTTCTTGGTTGTATGTGTGTGAAAGTTGGCTGACTAAATAAATTTTGTACACGTACATATTCACGATGGTAAAGACCATAAGTGTTACCTTGTATGGGGAGATGTGTGTATCTGATGGGAAGGCCAGCATCCCCATCACCTGCCGAACTTCATCCAACTGTCCACCCTCTGCTTGGCTGAAGTGTTTCCTTGCATGTCTGACACAGACACAGAGACACACATGCTCAGGATGAATGGGTGATACACTGCATGTGTTATTGTTTTACTGGGTTGTGGAAAACAGGTACAGGCAGTGTAAGGATTGAGGGTGAAACAGTAATTGTGTAATCTCCATGTTTGTAATGATACAAACTGTGTGTGTTGTGGTTCTGTGTCCAGTACCTGACTGCATCCATGCGTTTATTTTGCCTGATGAGCTCAATGAACTCCTGGATTCTCAGACTGAACTCAAGACAACTCTGCCAAAGAAACAGACACAAGATGCCATTAGGTTTAAATCACTTAAACGCTGCAAAGAGTTTATCGTTCGCCTGAACCCAGGACATACTGCTGCATGCAGTGTAGTTCTCTTTTATGTAACTGCTGTGGTAACTGGTGGATTCCAAAGCTGCCTTTCAGCACAGTAATCAACCAAATGGTTTATTGAAAGAGGAAAAAAATATCCTGCTGTTGTAGCTGGCAGAGCTTGAAAAACTACCTGAGTGCAGCTAAAACCTCCCTGCAAGTTGGTTTGTCTTTCCAAATTAACTTGTGACCTGATACTAAAACTGGACATTTCACAAATACTTGCAACAGAAAAATCAACAAAAGATCAGACCAGCCTTGTAACCTTGTAATTTTTCAGCCGTCTACCCACTACAATGTTGACTCTGTAAGTAACAGCTAACTGGGAAGATTATCATGCCTTCCTGCAGGTCTGAACTCTACTTAGTACTTTCTAGTTTAATAGGATAATCCCAGGATTAACACTTTAACTTGCTGCCACTGTCAGAAGGGCAAAACACCCAGGAAGAGTAATTAAATCTTAACATGCCTGTTCCTGAGTACAGACATTGTTACACTGCTGATTATTAAGAAAGAGCAAAAATGTTCAACATACAAAACTAACACCATTTGTCCACATATTTTTGATTTGATTTGATATGCTTGGCTTTTTTTGTTTGCCGTGGGTATTGCTATTATGTATGTGTCAGACCTCAATTTAAACTCTTTTGGATTTGTGAGGCTAAAATCTAACAGTTATAAATGAACTACCTTCATCTTGCGGAGGCGAGACTTGTTGTCGTGGCACCAGGCTAGGCAGGTGGCCGTCTCCTGCCTCTCCAGAGATTCCTCCACCTCTTTAGCTGTGAGGAACATCTCAATGTTCACTAGATCCTAAAAAATACGAATGAGGGGAGGTGTTAAAAGAAAAAAAAGCATTTCAGAAACTTACAAACAAACATTAAATTCAGCAGTGAACAGAAGATTTGACCTTGAGAATACACATAATACTGAAACACAGACAGTTACCTCTATACCACTCTGTCTGGCCAGTTTAACAGCTGTGTTGTAATAACCGCAGCGAAGCAGATGCTCCACCATCATGCGGTCCATGCGTTTCTTCTTCCACAGGTTGACTGAGGCCGGCTGGTCGCTGCTGTGCTCCTTCAAATGCTCAATGCGACGCTTACACAACTTGGCGCTCTCGTCTTCTGCTTGGATGGACTCAGCGGCCTACAGGGGACATAAAACCAAACACACATTCAAGGACAATCATGTAAAACAGTACAAGTTCAAATTTAAGTGCATTCAATACCAATATGTGTTGTATGTGTCAACACACATCATTGTTGGATTTCCTAAAAGAAGCAGCTCAAGTTTTCTGGAGAATTAGTACTGAGAAAATTAACTAAACAAAGTCTAAAGCTGGCTTTGAATAGGAAGAAGCACAGTTTTTTTTTTTTTTTTGCAATACTGGTGATTACAGTGAACTGTTATTGTAACCTGAGCCTGGCTGCTCTCACACTGAAGTCAGACTAAAAGACTAACAGCTGCTTCCTGTTCTGTGGATAAAGGCAGAGGATCACACACATTCAGAAATGAGCTCCCATTGCTACATGTTACATTTATATCACAAATATATTTTCAAGTGTAACAGCTTAAAGGAAACAGCGATGAATGGTGCTGTATCAGTGCTGTAATATTCAGTGAATAATTGCATTCCTGGGTGCACTGTTCCATGCACACTGCCATTTAAGATTAGGAAAAAAAAACCTGCACTGCAATGGTTTTGTTAAACATAACATGACCTTTCGGGTTCAGTCCTTTTGCTTTTCTAGTCAGTGAACTGAAGGTCTTACTCAGACAATCAGATTTTATTCTTGACTTCTAGATGACTTTTCTCTCCACCAGCCAGAGTATCTTGGTGTATGAGAAGTATCTGGTGGACACTATTTTAGCACAGAGGACAAAAGACCTGCACAAGTATTTTGATCGCTTGTTTTCTGTCGCTTTAGGAAAAGCATGATGCAAAAACCAGCCTGACAGCATTCCACTGCTGACAAACACAATCCACCAAGGCCACAGTTACAACAACAGGGGCTAGTAATGTGGCTTTTAATAGTTGGCTGCAGCTTGAGGGAGATCTCTGTTTATAGATCAGATAATGCCAGCAGTGCATTAAGGGACAAGAACCAAAATTAGTGCTTGCATTTTTTTTAAATATTAAGTACTAGGTGAGTTTAGGGTTTTCCTACATTTACAATATCTTAAGTTAAACAGTTTGCAATGTAAAATTGAGTTTTCTTGGGCCCTGTGCACACTAATGAGGATAGATGTAAAATACTAATATTACATTTTCTATCTCTTTTCCATCCATCAAAAGCCAGAATTTGTTTCTGGAGTGGTTACAATCGAAAAGGCTGGCCCCAAGTGTAGTATTACCAGAGAAAACAGAGCTTAAAAGCATAGACATGACTGCTGTGATAAACCCTCCACTAACAAAGCTGGCAGAGTTGCACTTGCTAGCAATGTTAAGCCAACTTTTTGTTGCCTCTGATTATCTCTGTAATCACTTTTTTTGTACGAGAGCAGCCCTCTGAAAACAGAAATGGGAAAATATGACAATGACAAAACCTCTATTGTGTGATGAGCTTTACTGGGACACAATATAAACAACCACAGAAAGAGTCAGAGGCGACAGAGCTTTCCTCTGTTAAGATCAGGCACAGAATGCCAAAAGCCGTGTTTGTTGAAATGGCCTTTCTTTCTTATCTATCCACTCATGTTTCTTAACAGAAGGTGGTGGTAGAGTTCAATTTTCTTGTTTGCCAACTTTAACTGAAGTAAAATAGAAACAAGAGGAAGATATTTAAGTGTTTTTGATTTGTATTTCAGTGTGAAGCGCAACTTTGACAGACGCTAAAAGTTACACATGTCAATGTAAGACTTTCAATAACAACAAATTAATTTTCACACTGATCTAAATCAGTGTAGAGAGGGATTCCTGAAGTTTCAAATTCCAACACTTAACACAGTGGGAAGGCCTTAGCCGATCCGTAATGGATCCCTCACCTTCCTCTTTAGGGCGCTGAGTTTCTCCACCACTCCATCCAGCAGTGACACCACGGAGTCGACCACCGGAAAGCTGCTCAGGGTCTTCTCCAGCTCCGCCACCACCATTGTCACGTGACTCGTCTCCCGGTCGATGTTCTTCTGAGCTGCTCTGAAGCGTTTGTTCAGAGTCTCGTAGGGGACCTGAGAAGACAATGCCGATGGATATTTTTACCTCTGTGTATGAGGCAGTCAGGCTTGGCAGCGGCACAGAGCAAACATGCAGCTCAGAACAATTTTTACGAGCATCATAACACTATGAAAATTACCTCTGGCTGATTGAGGCTTGTATTTTGGAAAAGGCAGACATTTGTTTAGATAGCTTAGCTGTAATGGACCTTGTACATACGAGCAAGTTGTTTGCATAGATATCCTAAAGAGACCAGAGCACACCCAATCAATAACTTTTTCCCCTGCTGTTAATGTCTCTTCAAAATATATCACCAACAGTTGGGAGATATATATATATATATACACACACACACACACACACACACACTACAGTATATTAAGAGCAAAAGCCTTAGAATCTAAATTTTTCACATCATCTAACAATAAAAAAAAGCTACCTTTTTGAATTTGGTTTAAACATAACTTGTATATTTGTCTATAGTAAAGTAGTAAATAATATGGTAAAATTTGATGGTGATATCAATAATAATAATAAAAATAATCAGTCACAACAGATTGAAAAACCTCACCCAGACCGGAGCTAAACAAAGGTAACAAGTGTAAAGAATGTGTCCTCCCTCCACTGGCCTGTACCAAGTTTGCATACCTTACTGGTTGTGGTGCATAAAGCATGATGAAAGCCGAGTTTAAAAGAGCAGCAAAGAAGTATTCATGAATCACATCCACAGGGAACTTTTAACCTATAAGATCTGCACGATGTCTGAATTCAACAAGATCTGGAGACAATAATCTGCGATCAAACCAAATGGCACAGAGTTATCCTTCCTTGTACAACAAAACAAGATGACTTTGCAGACACCTGACTGTGAATTAGCTTCATGTGGCCGTTGTGGTTCATCCTCTGAAATGCTAAATAAAAAGCACAAGAGAGCTTTGATCCATTGAGAAGTTTTTTTCTCTTTTAAGTCGGAGTCAAGTTCATTTCACAGATCACTACAATTGGAGAGGAAAAGTATACAAGTGTTTTTGCAGAATTAAAGTCCAGAATTGGACGCCTACAATTCAGATATTTAATTGCACCACAGAACAGTTTTGCATGCACTACTAAATATTCATTAGTGTCCTGTTGGCAGAAACAGAGGGCTTATTCTGCTCAGGAATGTGTACGGCCGCTGTATGAGAGGGAGGGATGGAAAAGACATTGCCTTTACGTCAGTCTCTCCAGCACTTATTTTTCTACATTAAGATCCTGGTTTGCCACAGACATGTTCAGCTGGTCAGTGTTTGACCAACAGATATTGATTTTTAGCGACACACTTGGCCCAAGATCAACAAATTAATTGTGGGTCACAAAATGAAGGCGTCAGATAGATCGTGATGATTACAGCAAGATGGAGATAAAGTCAAAGTAACTATTACATATTCATACAATTTCTGGGGGTTGGACAATACAGTGATATAGACCTCAAAACCACAGAGATATGTTAACTGGTGGACTGGCATGCACCAATACCACTTCTTCTCTCCGCATATGATTCCAATACCTCATCTCCGGGTATCTGCCAATACAGAGTGCTCTTTTCCCCCAACAAAAGCTGTGGGGAACTCACTGTATCACTTTTATGTAAGGTAGCATGGCACTAAAAACTGAGTCAGTGGCTACAGTGACTAAATAAATATAACTGACAGGGGAAACACTGACTTTATGATGACTTACAAACAAACAAATCTTGTGTGGATCAAGTGGGTGTATCTGATAAGAGCATCCCTACTGTTGGCGATTCTACAGCATCTTCGCTAAGTCCGTAGATATCTCTGGTTGTATTCAGCCATTTCATAACTATTTTTGATTAATATGAAAATACTTTTTCATATTAATTTCCAAGGTATTTAAGTAACTAAAATTTCCAGAAATATACATTGAAACCTGGATATTTCATCTAATAACAGTCTCTTACATGAATATCCAGAAAATTAAGAATATCCTGATATATACTAATGGTGTTAAACAAAATGGTATATGTCATGACAGAAGATTTCTATAATGCAGACATCTGCACAAGAGCAAACAGATTTGACATTTATTTTAAAACATGGAACAAATTTAACAAATATTTTTCTTCAATTACAACTGCTAATAATGCTTATTTTAAGAAAATAATCCCTTTTTGAATATGACGGGCTACCAGAGCTTATATACCATACTACTCTTTTCCATGCAACCTTCATTTGCTTGACAGTGGACATGTAATTCAGTCATGAACACATTTCAGACAGCTATCATGGTGCTAGGCTGATACTGTGTGAGTAGTTGTCTTTCATGATTTGTAAGAAGGTGACTCACTGCAAGAAACACTGACAAGCCCACTCCTAACAGCACACTTTTCTCATTAATGATAATCAGGATACTGATAATCATTACATGGCAAGTGTAATTTCAGTAAGCCTGAATGATCATTTGGACTCACCTTGAAATACAGACACAATAGTTAGACTGTAATGGGCCAGTATTTTCAGCACTCAGGTTAATAACTAACAAACCACTGGCTAACAAAGTATGTTAAATGAGAACACATGAATATTAGGGTTACCATTTCCCTTAAGAATGCTTGTGGTAAACCTTACACTGATCTGACAGAGAAAGATATACAGTAACATCCTCAAGGACATAATATCCAACACATACTGTATTTTGTTAGCAATGGAGATTAGCAGCTTCCTGTGTCTGTGTCATTATGACATTATCATTCATTATAGCTCCAAATGTAATCAACACTGCTCTCCTCCAGCTGTAGACTCCCATTTGATGCCAATTATAACCATCACTCCTGTCTTAAAATGGTGCCCATCATTGTATCACCATCCTTACTGCAGCATCCAAGAAAAGACAGACACATCCCAAAAACCACAGCCATGCCTTCTGAACACACAAGAAATCTCAATGCGTTATAATCATCATGGCAACATCACGGCATTAGTTAGCACACAAAAACTGTCAATACATTGCTACTCACAGCCGTGCTTTATATGACGACGCTTTCTTTCTCCCTGAGACGGTTGAAGCACAGGAAGCAGCCCGGACTTGTTTCAGCTCGTCTTTTAGCGGTGGTGTCGCAGTAACGTTGTGTGGAATGGAGGAACAGTACGTGTGTGCGGCGGCAGGCTGTGATTTCTCTCGCTGGCCATTTTGAAGTGCACAGAGGCAGCAGCGATCTGATGACACTGCGCTAACTCGCAGGACTGCTTCTCGTAGCGTTACGGGCTCTTCGCCCCCCGGTGATTTCCACCGATCCGTCCTCCAGCCAGCCAGAATCTGCATGCTCGACGCTACGTGTATGGTAGGATATTCATCTTGTGCAGCGATATAAAAGATGGATAATTCTGGTTTTGCCACAGCAAACAAGCGAGCAAGCTAACAGGCCAATCACGTCTGCATGGTATTTCATTGACGCCGTGCCCGGCTATTGAAGGGATGAGCAACCATGTTGTCTCATGCTCTGTCAGTTGTGTTCCCTGTAACGCTCATTTTAGCCTCTAACTGAATTCAACTGCCAAACAGTCGAATGTCAAACATAGCATGCCCGTTAATGCTAAATTCGTTAACGTGCCACCACCGTTAAATTAACGCAACGTTAGCTCCGTAACTGACATGTCAGAATCCTGTGAAGGGACCATCTTGTCAAAAACAACAGGCTTAAACTTGGGCTAACATTTCTGAGGCCCTCGACACAATCAAAGCCAGTAAAAACAGCAATAATAACGCAGCGGAGAAGCCAGCCAACTAGCCACAAGATATCGTTGTATACCGAACACCTCAATCTTTACAGTCGCTTTTTAAACACAGGTAGGTAGTGGACGTTGCTACCTGGCTAAGCTAACTCAGCTAATGTTAGCCTCCCTGTCAAGTTCGCAGCCCTCGCTATCTAAAGAACTATTAATTCCAATTTTCCAAGTAACACCAAACGCATCGTGTATTCCAGCAACACGGGAATCATCAGCCTATCAATATATGACAGTTTCAGTTTTTGTTTACCTTCAAGGTGGGATATTCTTGGACTTTGAGAGCCATGGACAGTTGAGAAGCTGTCTCTTGCACCGCCATCTTGGTTTTGTGGTTTTCTTGTGGTTGTTTGTGTTTTTTTTTTTCCATCAACTCAGAATGGCCTGAGTGCTCACTACTGCCACCTGGTGGAACGGTGTCAGCACTGACAATGTGCTGGGTGGGGGGGCGAGGGAGTGTTTTATTTAAGATTTTTCAGATGCTTCTCTTATCTGAAGTGGCTTACAAAAGTATTTGTTGATTCAAGATGAGATACAGCATGTTGTTTACATGAAACGCTGTTGCCAACAAAACAGTTTCACCACATCCATTCAGGAGCTGATCCAGACAATTATTTTCATTATCAATTAATCTTCTGAATATTTTTCTACATAATTGATAAATCATTTAGTCTGTACAAAGTCTCTATATGACAAAAAAGCCCTGAAATCTGCTCATTCAAGAAACTGGAACAAATGGTTTTGCTTTTGAAATAACAAAAGTGATTCTGTGCTTTTCAAAACAGTTACCAAATAATTTTCTGTTGAGCAATTTTACCTGAATACTTCAGTCCATAAACAGTCTGGTCCAGCATGAGAGCACCCACGTTTCTGTAATTAAATTGAAGATTTAGTAAATAAACAACTTAATCAGTTACTGTTGTCAATCATGTTTTCTTGTTTTCCCCAGGGCTGCTGTGTTTGAACATCCACTTGAAGAAGAGGTGAGTTTGACCCTCATCAGTTACTCATCACATTTACATAGAACGGTAATCTAACAAGATTAGATACATGTTATTCTAATACAGCACCTCTATTATATCAGGTAACTCTGAATACTTTACATGAGTGACATTTTCAAAAAAAGACAAAAAAACATGAGTGAAGGGGAGGGCCTCTGAAACCTATGATAGAAATAATATAACCATGTTTTATGTCACAATATTGTATTCCCCTAATGATGAAATTAATAACTCATTTGAAGAAGGGAAACCACCTGTTTCAGGTATATTGTTTGTTACATGCAATTAGTGTTTTTAGATAATTAAAATATAGATTACATTCATATGAATCCCCCTACACCTGTTCCATATCATGGCCACATTTCTTTTCCTGTGTAAAAGAGAGCACCCTCCCCCCGGCCGCGGTGAACATATTGCCATTGGCTGCTGTCCAGTACCAAGCCGTGCTGATTGGCTGGCACAAACTGTAATCGCTTACAATTGGCCCATTATCTGCTGCATGCCCCCCGCCCCCCACCACACACACACACACACACACACACACACACACACAGCTTTGGAACAAAGTGGAACAGTGGACACAGAGAGAGGAAGGTGATGCAAGGTTTGTGATGTATTTTTGGCCCCGTATCGAGTGCTTCCTGTGTGTAATTTGTGTGTGTGAATGTGTGTGTTTATGTGGCAGCAGTGGCTGTGCTGCAGTTTGGTTTTACCCTGTGTTTAGATTTTGAAAAGATAACTGTGCCAAGCCAAATAAGGGGAGAAATGAAAGTGTGTTTTCTTACAGTATGAAGGCTTGCCTGTGTGTGACTGTATGAACATATGAATGTGTTTGTTTTTGTTTATGTGTGTACAGTGTGTGTGACAGGAGCGGTATTGTTTATTAATGAAGAACTTGGCAGGGAAATGGGTGTCTCTGCCTCTTTTAAGATGGATTTCGCCCAGAGTGGTTGTTGAATGTTGGTGCAATTATTTGATTCTAGAAAGAAGCATCTTTGGTACTTACAATTACAACTACACAATTTTACAATTTCACCATCAGGCTCTGAAGTGTACATCCTCTGAACACCAGGTGGGCAGTGCACTCCTTTTATGACCACCTTCATTAGCATACATCATCAGTGAAAGATGTGAGGTGTGACGTGTGACTTTAATAAAAAACTGAAACATAAATGCTATGATTTGTGGGCCAAAATTTACATGACAGGTGTGCAAGATTCCTCTTTAAACAAGCTCACACACCTTTTTAAGAACAATTGGCAAGAACTCAAACAATTAGTCGATTCATTGATGAGTCAAATGAAATAAAATTAATCAGCAGCTAGGGTTAGGGTTTATCATTTGACAAAAAATTTCAATTACCATTCCAGCTTCTCAAATGTGAGGATATACTGGTGTTCTTTGCCTTATGTGATGGTAATTTTTCCTCTCTTTGGGCTTTAACCTGTTGATTGGGCAAATCAAGACATTTGGAGACGTCACTTTGAGATTTAGAAACTTGTGATGGCCATTTGTCATCTTTCACAAAATTTAAAAAATAGTAGAATAAAATAAAAGTAGTAATAAAAAGTAGAATAACTGGCATATTATTTGATAATAAAAACAGGAAATTATGTATAAAATGAAGTGTTTTAAAAACAGATTTATGAGGGAGGAAACAGTGTCGGTCTCTCCTGACCATGATTTTCTCATCTTGAGATCCAGAGATTTACACTGCCAGCTTTCTAATTTAAAGCTAGTATCTATATCTATATTTTGTTGAGGACTTAAAACTGTCAGTAAATTGTCAGCAGCTAATGTTTTTGTGATATTACTGATTTTTCTTCCTTTGTTTGGCACCCTTTTCTTATCCTTCTCCTAATCCTCCAGCCCCTTCCTCCTACTCTGCTTCTCCATTTGCTTTTCCTTTTATGCCCTTTTTTTCTCATATCTCATCTACCCTTCTTCTCTCACTGTCATTCTTCTTTTTTCACCCACCTGCTCCTCCTTTCATCTCTCCTGCTGGTCCCACCTATTCTTAACTCCTTTTGCTCTTATCTTCCTATCTCCCTCTCCCTCCTCTTCTACACGTGGGTTAGATTCCTCATGCCTGCGGTGCTGTACCCGTGTCCTATAGTAGATTAGATTGCTAGTTTCTCTGCCCTCTCCTCTGTCACGGTGTCCACATTGTTCTGCAGCTCACTGTCAGTATCCATAAATCCAGAAGCCTCCATCTGCATGTTTGTAGCTTGTGTGATTGATACAGTGTGTTTGTAGCTACAGTTTGTGTGTGTACGTGTGTGCATACATCCATGTGTCTCGTGCATCTTTTTTTTTCTGTGTGTTTACACGCTTTGTTGCAGCTGCATTATTTTGCATCTTGTGTATCAGCATTTGGGCCCAGGCCACAGTATGTCAGTGCAACTGTTTTGCATGCAACTGCTTGTGCGATTCTATATTTAATTCTCTGTGCACAAGCTTGTATCTTTGTGCACGTGCAGGCATGTATCGTCGTAATTATATGTCCACGTGTACGTGCATGTTGGCGATAGCTCTAGGTCTACCTGGCCTGTCAGTCTTGATAAGGCCAGTGGTTGGGAGGCGTTAGTCGGGGGCTGCTGCTGCTGCTCGCCTGGCCTCCGCGTGGTGGATCTGCTGAGAAGGAGCTGAACCATTAGACACGCTGCAGTGACTACAGAGAGAGAGAGAGAGAGAGAGAGAGAGAGAGAGGGAGAGAGGAGAGAGGGAGAGAGAGATGGGGGGGGGATAGGAGGTGGGGAGGGGTGGAGATGTATGGTGTGAAAGCCTGAGATGGAAAAAGAGAGTGAAAGAGATGCGGGAATAGGGAGAGGAGGGGGTTGGAGGGGAGGTGATAGAGTGCGAATGTGATCAAGAGAGAAATTGGGAGGGATAGAAGACAGAAAGCAAGATGGGCAGATGGAAGAGCAGGAGGTAAAGAGATAGAAAGGGGAGTGGGAGGGGTAAAGCAGACGGGGGGGTGGGAGGAAGGTAAATGGGGAGGGAGAATGAGTAGAGGTAGAGGAGAAGAGGAAGTGAAGAGGAGGATGATAAGAAGAAAAACAGTGGGTGTGGAGAGATAAGGAGAGAAAAGGGTGTAACTGTTAATGTCCACCCCCACAAAATATACATGTGAATATCACTGCTTGGTTTGCACACATGAAAGACTGAACAGTGCAATTAAATAAACACACTGTAAGGCAGTGAGACCTTTTCATCTATCTGTCACCTCTTTCCTCCCCTCACTTTTTCTCCCTTCCACGTATTAAATATTCTATCGATCATCACATGTTCCTGCCTTCTAAGGAGCATTTGTTCTTTCTTCTCACTCCCCCCTCTCTCTCTCTCTCACTCTCTCTCTCTCCCTCTTTTTTCTTCTTCCCTGTGCAGCTAGAACAATCCAGATATCATCTCCCCACACTGTCTTCTCCTCTCTCCGTCCTTATTTAGAAGCACTGAATATGTTTCGTGTTTCCTCTGTCACCCGGGGAACATTTGTATCTTGCGTGTAAGAGGGTGGCCGGAGTGGAGTTGCCATCGGCCTTGTCAACAAGATAAATGTGTCTGCAGCTTTTCACATTGTCGACTCGAGGCTGTCAGTTTGAATTTGGCGTGAGAACCAGAACTGGACTCTCACACACCTAACCAATGTCTTGTTATGCATGCCACTGGCATCATGAGACACAGACCTCATAGAAAAACAAGTATGGTGTCATAGAGATATCTGTCAATTAGCAAATTAATCAGTTTTAGGGATTCAATTGGCATAATTTGTTGAGTTTAATAATATTACAGCACGACATTAAGCAGCTCAAATGCTTCTTCAAATAGCAAGTGGCTGATACTCTGCAATGTGGAGCGAAATTCAATTTATCAACCCCTCACATAGCATCTAAATCCCATAGCAAACTATTACAGTAGCTGTTGTGATTTGAACATTATTCATGCTTCAGTACATGGGCTTATCTTGCCTCACACATCATCAAAAATGAAAGATCTTGTCAAAAGAGGAACAAGATGCCATATTTTTTAACAACGGAACAGGCTCAAGTTTGTTAAGAGCAGCTGTCACTGTCAGCTGCAGGTCAAAAGGTGACTTCAAGCCAGCTTTTGCATGATAAACATGAGGGGTTTTATCACTTCCCTACTCCACTGCTGCAACACACACAGATATAAAACTTCTCCCTTTGCCACAGCTCAGCATTGCTATGTGAACTGTGTGAACTGAATTGAATTCCAGTTATTTTAATTTTGGTTCTCCCTTGTTTTGACGAATAATTGAGTCATGTCTTCTCCCACTGTGACTCCTCCTTGTGGTGCGGACATCATTAAACGAACACACATACAGTCGCAAGGATTAGTGGTGTCGGTGGTAGCAGTGGTACCCGCCTTGCAGCACTCTAGATTGCCAAATGCAATGTGCCCCCGCTGGTTTTTGATTAGGTGTAATTCCCATCAGAGCTCTCTGATCTCGGACTCAGTACCATCACAGTAAGAGCAAAGTGAGAAATGGTGACTAAACTAACAGCTGCAGAGGAGAAGCTGCAAAAGTTAAGTTGGATTATTTTAAGGAGCACGTTGATCATTTTCCTTTAAAGTTGAAAAGTAATGTCTTTTTTGGTGGGGATGGGACATTTTATGCCTTTATTCAACTCTGATAGTGAAGAGCCAGGAATGAGCAGGGGAATGACCTGCAGCAAACGGTCCGGCCAGCTGGGGAGTGAACCGGGGCCTCGCTGCTCAGGCCATCAGAGTGAAACCAGTGGTGGATGACAGGAATGATGGGAGAGAAATGGGGGGTGATAACATACAACAAAGGTTATGAGTCAACCTACCGACAGTGTTGAAAACAACAGTTTCCCTGACCCTCCACCTCTTTTTGGATTTGAACAACTCGCCCACTGGCTGTGTGTGACATTTACCAATAGTGAGGATGTGATGTAACCATCATTGCTGTTAAACTAGGTTAGGCCTTGGCAGTTAGAGGGGCATCTGAGGCTGCTTATATCACTGTGTTATCAAGTGGCCAAGTGTAGATCAGAGTGAGAGTAACATCATTGCTGCAGGGATGGAAGAAGTCTGTGAGGGTGTAGAGGTGTTTATCAGACCAAAGCACAGACAGGAAGTTCAAGAGAATACAGCAATCACATACTGTGGCACATGAGCACAAGTTTCTGATTAAAAACACAAGTGGATACCAACCATATTTACCTGCACATCAAAAGAGCAATTAGACAACAATATGCTGATACATGAATATCATGTATTTTTATGGGAAATAATAATCAGATACACGACCCTGAGCTCTCAGACCAAACAGAGAAATTAGTACATGGTGATTACAGAGACACTGTAATATACAGACCTAGCTAATTTGACCTCTTTTAATGAGACTGTGTGGGGGTGTGTTATAGCAAAAAACAAAACTCAAAACTTTGGAGATAACCACAGTACTATGCAGACATTTTGAAAATAATATTATATAATTTCTTGAATTTCTTCAGTAGATAGTAAAAATAATGCTATACATTTAAACTGCCTATTATTATTTTTATGTCTGCCTGGATTATGGGGGCAAATTAACCTCAATTCTTAATTTCTTCCCAGTTAATTTTAGTAATTATATGAGATGTAACAGACTAAACTAAAAAGCCAAAGAAGTAGCTTCTCATCCCAACCCATATAAAATACTTATGAACTGACTCAGGATTAAAAAAAAATCTGTTTACACCTCCTTGAAAACTGACACATCCTTCATAAAATAAGTCATATGAGGGACTAGACGATGACTGTCCCACAAAAACAGTGTATTCAGCTGTAGTCTTGTCCTGTTCTGTAACAATGATAATATTATTAAAAGATTACATTTATCACACTTTTTAAAATTGTAATAATAATTACAGAGCACTACAAAGAGTTGTATTTACACAACAATCTAGAGGATATTCATTATCAGATTTTACTAAAGTTACTTTAGATAGTAGATGTGATGTTATTTATCCACTTTAATTAAAAGAAAAGCATATGCAACACACCTGTACTCATACTTGCCATGCGTGTGTGTAAAAACAATGTACAAATACAGCTAATTGAAGCTAGCAGAAACTGCAGATCATTTATAGATTTTTAAAAGTACAATTTATTCAGTACTGTCTAACTGTGGGTTTTAATGGTCAGCAACCGAAATAACTTATTTGCAAATTTGAATGTCCTGTAATAAAGCCAACACACTTGGATCTCAGAATTGAATTTGTATAAACTTGTAAAGTTAATATTAAAAGGACTAAACCAGCAATTATGTTCGGTCTTGAAGACTCTTTTGCAGGGCTTGTCATTATTTATTAAAGACACACACCAATTTGTAGTGTCACAACAAGTTCTGGGATACTACAATGAAGTTTTACGAGAGCCCTATAATTGTTTTCCAGATATTCGAAAGAACAAGTTTTTCCTCTCTTGCTACAGCCTTGTCATTGCATAACTCTTCTTTCTTTCCTTTCTTTTTTTCCCTCCCTGTCGTCTTTCAGGAAACAAAAGATGAATTTTGGCTGGTGTTAGCTCCTCCCCATTCCTGCTCTCTCTCTCACACACACATACACACTCTCTCAACACACAAACACATACTCACTTACTCTTCCTGTTCTCTTTCTCCATAAATGCAGCAGTGCTTGCATTTGGAGTGTGTTCTTTTTTGTTCTTCTTTTTGGAGACAGAGACACAGGGAGAGACAGAAAGACAGAGAGATTTGCTGTAACAGAAAGTGAGAAAGGGAGGGGAGGGAGGTAGCTAGAGACGGCAGGCAGGGAGGGAGGGGTAAGACAGATAGAGAGAGCAGGCTAGCGAAGGGGACGGAAGGGAGGGGAGAGAGCGTGAGAGAGAGAGAGAGAGAAAAGAGGGGGAGCACATGTGTATGCTTGTCACTAAGGGGCTGGGAGAAGGACTAAGGGAAGCGAGGTAGCTGGCCACAGCCGCCATATGCTGACTGGATTCCTGTTCATGTCTGCTGCGTGAAGACTGTAGGTTTCTGTTGTGTGCTGGCCGGCTGGGGAACACACCATGGGAAGCTCACATCTCCTCAACAAAGGCATGCCTCTAGGTAAACAACTAGCACTCTAGCTTTTATGTGGGGAACTGTGTGTGTGCATGCGTGTGTGTGTGTGTGTGTGTGTGTGTGTGTGTGTGTGCCAATATTTGTGAACTCAGTGTACATTATTCTGCCTTCCTCCTCCCCTCCCCCTTCTCTCTCTCTTCCTTTCCCTTTTTCTGTCTCCTCCTCCTCCTTCTTCTCTTCTTAATTCTCTCACTCCATTATCTTTTTTATCGCTCAGCCTCTCTCTCGCCACACAAGAATGGTTCGCCTTTTCTCTACAGCTCTGTGTGTGTGTGTGTGTGTGTGTGTGTGTGTGTGTGCGTGTGTGTGTGTGTGTGTGTGTGTGTGTGTGAAGAGGCAAATCTCTGCTATTGAAGGCTGCTTGAACACCTCCATTTGTGGCGACAGAAATAGATCTCTCTCTCCTTCGAGGGCTAGCAAGGACATGACACATATTTCCCTTTCATTGTGCTTTTTTTATGGAGAGCAGTTGCCTTCAATGAAGCGCACACACATACACGCACACAAATCACAGGCACACACACTCACACATGTGTAGGGAACTCAACTGACAAAAATATTCAAGTACACGCATGCATGTGCACAGCCAGATTCACACACAGGTGACAGATGCACCTTGTGATAAGGTCTGTAAAAGACTGTTCTAGAAAATGGGATCAAGGTAGGGCTGCTAAGGAATAAGGAGGAGGGTGGTGGTGGGGGGTGGAGGCTTGGGTGTGGAGCAGGAGGAGGAGGAGGGTGTGAGGATAAATGATCACCCCCCCTCCCTAAAGCAGAATTATTGTATCTGTGGTCACTTAAATCTGGATTTGAGAAGCCGTTTCCCCCCAAAAGAAACCAGAGATTGTAATCTGTGATGTCATCAACAGGCTGCGGGCTGTGTCTCTTGATGACATCAAAGATTAAAGTTGCAGCTCTGATCTTTTTCCTTCTCCACCCCCACCCCCCTCAACCCCCTCTTTTTTCTCTCGCTTCGGGAGAGGTCTTCTCCATATCCGCTCCAACTACAATATGCCCCAACAGATCGAGAGTCCAAGGTCACAGGGATAATGGCTGTGAATTATCACTTGCGGAGGTTCGCCCTTTTAAGATGCTCGTGCACAAATCAACACCAGTCAATAATTGCAACACCGATCGGATCATCTGATCTGTTTTAGTACTCAGTGAGGATCGTTGAACCTTGCAGGCTTGCTTTTAAATTGGGTTGTCATCGCTGGTGATTGATGGATGTGTGGATTCATGTTTTGGGAGGCAGGGGTCTTCTGAACTGTGACTGTTGAGTCACATCTGATCTGACTCTATAGACCTGGATCAGTGACACACACACACACGTCAGTCACTTCCTACATCTCCTGTAAAATCTGATTTTCTGGATAAAACGCTTATGCCTAATCTTACTGTTCATTTGGCTAATTTGACTGGTGTATTTGATTTTATAGAATGATCTTAAAAGCTGTTTAAAAGGTAAAGAATAATGTGATCGTGTTTAATAGCCCCAGGCAATTTCCCACCAGTAGGTTTAGTTGCCTTATTATGTCAAAGGATAAAATCAAGGAAACTGCTCATGTTGTGACATGCTGCCAACCTTAAGGAAACCACAACCCAAAGTCACTTCGAAGCACTGTTAGTTTAAAAGTCCTGAAACACACATAAACATAGGCTATAACAGCAATGAGCACATAACTTATTTTAATGGATTAACTATTAGTGCTACCATAGCACACACATGAACATATGGGAAATACTGAGTTACTATATTTCATTATTGCTTTCACACTTTAATTTGTACTGGATCATCATCACAGATGAGCATTTTGAGTTGAGCATTCAATTTAACCAAGGACACATAAACCTACTAGTCTAAAAATGATATGCAGGTATAATTGCAGCACTTAGAAATCTATAAAGCCTGAAGTGCTCAGCAAAGACACTCTAAGTAGTAACAACTTTTGAAAGGCTAAGTGTATTATATCTAATGCAAGAAAATGCTTGAGCTAAAAGGGGAGCAACAGTGAAAGATCCATTTTCAAGGCCTGACATATGTAGTGAAGGTTAGCCAATAAATTACTTGCCAGTTACATTTAACAATATGGAAACAACTTGTGCATTTTATTAAAAAATTCAGTTCAAAAAGGGAAATGTAATTGAGAGGCATGACAGTCTAGACAGGTGGCTGAACAACAGTGCCATCACATATAAGGGAAAAATAACAGACCTGCAATGTAACATCCCAAAACAACAATTAGTACTGTAGGCAGGCTGTAATTCAACTTATGAGCCCTTAATGAAAAGCACTCATTACTCAGACACATGCATTGTTGTTATTAATTTATACAACAGCAGAGTCAGGTGAGGCAGCAGGAACTCTAGAGATAGCAGCCTGCACACTGTTGGTGCCATCACACAAATTTACAGTCAGTGTCTACTCTAGAAGGCTTGTATTGCAATATTTATCATGTGGCAAATGCCCAGTTTGCCAACTTTGCTTTTTCATCAAAGATCTGAAAAAAGCAGAAATGTGGTCGGCTGCTGTGGCCATCTATAGATAACTGAGTATAAAATAAATCTGAGCATACTGAATTTTCACAGCTAGATATTATGAGCCAGTAACAATAATAATCAGTCCAGATATTGACTAATAGGCCAGCTCTAATGAACAGGAAATATGTGAAATTAAATAAATTGTAATTTTGCTGGGGAAGCCCTTGAAAACCCCTTGCGGGTCCTCGGACACCAGTTTGGGAGCCCTTAATCTAAATACAATAAATGTCTCACAGCCTTTGATAATCCATTAATGGGGCACAGTATCCAGACTGACCCCAATCCAATTGAAACTTCAAAGTGATTGTGACTTTCTTCTGCATATTAACAGTTAATCCAATATAATGAGCTGACGGCCATACAATAATCCAGTTACGGCCGGTATTTAAATGTAGTATTTCCTGTAGAGCAAGTATTGTATAAACCAGTACTTAACCTTTTTGGTTTGTGGCATCTTATAAATCAGCACTGTCTCCCAGTGACACCCCTCACACTGGATATGTAGCCTACAGTGGTGAAGAGCTATTCTCCTCTTTTCAGGTTGTTAAATTTACTTTATTCTCAGAGGCCTCTGAGGCTGTAAATAATGTATTATTTCTCATTTAAAAACTGCTATAAAATCTAATGAAATTAACATATTTTAATAGAAAATATGTGTTTCCAACCCCATGAAAAGGCTGCATATCCAGCCTGCAATGCTCTAAATCTTTTCTCTGGTCTCTGATTCAATGCATGGGTGTGTGTGTGTGTGTGTGTGTGTGTGTGTGTGTGTGTGTGTGTGTGTGTGTGTGTGTGTGTGTGTGTGTGTGTGTGTGTGTGTGTGTGGGACTGCTATAGTGGCCACTACTATATAGCTTTATTGATCTATTGATCTAGACTTAGGCAGTGGTTACTGTAAAGCTGAAATTTGTGCTTTCAAACCATAACTGATTTCCATGCACATTCTATCTGCACACAAGAGCAAGTAGAACTGCTGCAAAAATGAGACATGAGTAAATATGAATTAACAGCACAGCTGGAACTAAGTTTTTTAACCTTTAACTCTGAATTGGTCAGCCACAACAAAGTCACTCGTCTGTTTTGCTTCCGGTGTCTTAGTAATGGGAACAAAAAGCTGACAAACCTGAACTGGCTTGCTGATACAGTATCTGCAAATTAACTCTACACCCCCCCACACTAGTTTTGTGCAATGGCAAGTGAGATAAAGAAAGCCCAGGGAAATGAGAGATGGAGATCTGAAAACGAGGCAACAAGAGATGAAGGGACAGTAAGATCAACACTGGGGGTTGAAAGACTGATATAGGGGCTTTTTAACCACGTCATGTTGCTGCATGCCACAAGAGCCAGTAACATTATAAATCAGCCTGCTCTGTGCTGACGGATCACAGGTGCCGACAGCAACGCTCTCCTCTCTTCTCTCTCCTGCACAGTGCAAAATACTAACACTGTAGCTGAAATGTAAATGTGTCATCTCGTCAAGGGTTCATTTTCAGTTCAGTCGGAAAGGGACCAAAAAGAGATTTAATTCAGGAAGTCTGACCTTATTTCCTAACTGAAAAAACAAAGTAAAGACACGTACCAGCTGCTAGATGAGTGGGTATCTTTGGCAACAACTGAAAATGTTTTGTAAAGGCGTGTGTGTGAACTGCAGTTTGAATAAACTGTAATGAAGGAGAACGGAGACTTTGATCCTAATACATCTGCACTACAGTGTGTGCTAAGGCTGTGAAAGTGAGAGGTCTACATGGTTGTTATATTCAATACAACATACATTAATAAAATTTATGTAGAGCTTTCATGATTGATTAATCAGCTAATAGTTTTCTTGATTCAGTGATGAATCATTTTGTCAACAATAGTAAAACGAAACTACAATTTCTAGTCTAAGATGATGTCTTCAGATATCTTGTTCTGTCCAACCAACAGTCTAAAAGCCAAAGATATTCAGAGTACAATGATATAAAACAACAAAAAACCCACTTAAACTATTATATTGATTATATATAATATATATAAATTGTTGAAGATTAATTTTCTTTTGATTGACAAATAGATCTGTTTTAGATCTATTGTAATCATTTATTTCTTGATTAATCAGTAAATATTTTATTGTATAAAATGTCTGAAAATACAGGAAATGCCAGTCATAAGGTCCAAGGTGATGTTTTCATAAAAATAAGATCAAAATTAACTAATTATCCAAATAGCTGAGATCATCTGTCATCGAAATAATGACTCATTCAGCATAGATTAACAAGGTTTATTTTTGTTTGTTACAACAAACTAGACCCACAGATGCTGTAAAAATGAAACCCCCTTGTTATAAGAGTGTGCGGTAATACACTGTTGTAGTGGTTCTTTCCTGTCGGTCAGAACCAGGGGACTTGCAGCTTGTTTTTGGCAGATCACCGTCTATCGAGGCTGGCAGACCTCCCGGTGACCTGTGCATTTAAAACACATGAATATTGCTGATCTTTGACATTGTCTCTGTTGACTGACAGACGGAAAACACACTCGTTCCTCTGGGACAAAAATCCAGCTGTTCTCGTGAGCTGGTCAGTGACAGCTGGATACGGGCAGGCTGCAGGGCTTTCCCACTGGCTCTCATGCTGCAGTCCCAGCAGTCATTGGCAGATGGTTTTTCCATCTCTAAATGTCAGTCAAACGGCTTTAGCGTCATTTTGCTCTGATTATAAATTTTCCAGGGCACAATTTTCATATCGATAGGAGATGTCATTTAGTGTCCCAGGCCCTGAAGCACTTACTGCACAGGCAGAGACGTTACTATGCAGATAGTTCTTGTTTTGATTGAACAATTATCACCAACAAAACTTTCTTCTTCTTCCATTTCTGATGTTGGCCTTATCCTGCAGATCACTACGACTGCACTTCTGCATTGCCTCAAAATGTTTACCAAATACAGTAGTGAATCTGATTCAAAGCGTGGTTGCAGAGAAACCCCGGATAGATGGCAAGAGCAGAGCTGGAGCTGTGGCCCCGTTGGCTGTGAACAGGCCTGTTTGCACTGTGAAAGCTCCCAGCAGTCACCCTACCCCAGGGCTATGGGGGGTAGAGAGAAAAAGAGAGAGAGGGGGAGAGAGGGAGAGAGAGTATGTACTGGAGTATTGAATATAATGAGAAAGGGAGAGAAGAGATGGAAGAGATGGATGAGATTTTAGAGTTTAGGAATTGAGCACAGTGAGCGGAAAGTCTGGGCAATTATTTAATATAATGAAGAATTTAATGAGTGTTTAATGTGACGAGAAAGTGAGAAAATGTATTAAATAAAAGAGACCAGGAGATAATGGCCATCTGAGTTTGTTCGATTTAAGAATTCAAAAAGAGAGAATGGATTAATATTTACTATGCTGAGCTTAGGATCGTGTGTGTGTGTATGTGGGGAGGGGACAGAGAGAGAGAATAGACGAGTGTTTTATTGTATAGTACAGTACTACTCAGCAGTCAGTGGCGCTGGTCCTTCCAAGGTCAAGCTTGGTGCTGGAATGAGAGCTATTTCCTCCCTCACTCTGACCAAGTGTGAGCTGGAGAAATGTCTGGAATCTCTGCTACTCTTCAAAAACGCCACTCTGCTGCGCAACTTATACCAGACTGAGCAGATTTCAGGATTTTGCTCAAGTGAACACCCATCTCTGAATCACACTTTGTTCTTAGGTGTTTCAGCTCAAATGAAACCTTATTAAAAAATGAGTCTATAAGCCTGGAGTGCAGCACAGTAGCACAGGCGAGTGTGCTACTTATGATTACATGTGAGTTACAATTAGGGCTGTGTTGAAGCCTCACAGTGCTTTTTGTTCATGCTGAATTCCAATTTCTCAGCTATGCACCATTTATTTTGTATTGATGTTTAAGTGGAATGGCCTCCAGGAAAATCTTATTATGGAAAGCTAATGTTTTACCAGGCCACATAAGGCATTGTGAGCAGGATTTGAGTTTCACCTTATTGGTCTTAGTGTGCTGCGCGGCTGCTTCATCAGATCAAGTTTCATGTCGTAATCTGACGATGGAGATACGAAGATAATACAGAAACCAAGTGATGGATTGTGGGAAGTTGTGAGCTATCTTTGCATCAGTACAGCCTCTGAGTGCTGCAAAAAAAAATGCAGTCTATTATTGTTCAATTTTGTGAAAGCACACAGGAAGAGCTTTTAACTTCATACATACTGAGACAAGTTGTCAGTACTACAACATGTTGTGAACAAAAACACCAGGATTTCTGACATTTACAGTAGCTGACACTGTAAGGCTGCAACTGTTAGTACAAAAATGAGTGTTATATTCCTGATCCTTTTTGTATGCACTAATTCCATGGTTACAGCGACATGGCATGTGCAAACTCCAGCACACACTGCACTCCTGCGGTGTGATACATGAAGGAGGAGGTATGTGTGTGCTAGTTTAAAAATAACCTAAGAGTTTGTTGTTTGAAAAAATACATTTTTTAAATTAGCATGGACGGACGTTCCACAATATAACAGACTGAATACAGACACTTCATATGTATGTTCTCTGTCTCTGTGATCAAACCCTGAACACTGCAGCACAGTGGAGCATGAACCAGAATTACCACAGTTTCAAGACTAAGCAGTATGTTTTTAGACAAGTATTTGCTCTCTGCAGCAGGTTTTTATATAAGAAAGAGGAAGATCATCCATCTGCATTTGCCCAGGGAAGTTTATTGCGTGCTTTTTTTCAGTATCTCCCTAATTCTTATTCATATTATTCATACCGTTATACTTATTCACTTCTGGGAGCTGCCCAGCACAACACAGTCCACACCTTCTGGTCACCGTAGACAAAAACAGTGACTAGTAATTGGCTGAATGCAACTGCTATGGTATCACTTCAACATATTTCCTGCACAGAAACAATGATTTTAAAAAGCTTATTAAATGTCAGGTTTAGATGTCATGTTGATGATGTTTAGATGAAGGATGGAATAGCGTGTCTCCAAATTATTTCCCACCAACATGTAACAGTCATTATACAAGGAAATAAACTGATTGCAGAAGAAGCAGATATGCCAATTTCTCCAACAACAGGAGCTTGCTTTAGTGATGCAATCACAAGATATGTTGCTTTTGCAAAAAAGTTTTGGGGTGAGGTTTTGGAGGTTTTACAATTATACAAAGACAAAGATTCCTTTGTACTTGTATCATTCTAAAAGCACATCTTTTCTCAAAACTGTCAATAAGCATTCTGGGAAACATGAACTCACTGACTGCAGTAGAAATATCAAGTAGATGAAACACAATGGAATATAAGAAAACAGGTCTGTTTCAAAGCTTCATTACAAAAACACAACTGGAAGGCAATGAAAATCAGAGATTAATGATACATACTGGTAGAATGAGCATGATTCCAGTGGGGACTTTTCCTTTAATTTATTTTGCTTATGGTCTATTTAATGATAGCTCTTAAGGGAAGAGCGTTGCTCAGCATCCCTGCCCAAATTTTCCAAACTAGTTTGCGGGATCGGAGCTGCCAAACATCTGTCCACAAGTCTGATTCTCAGGGATGCCTTGGCATTCAAAATATTGCAGAGACCGGAGAATGCTGATTTTGAAACGACTGGTTTAATGATTCGGCTACTTTCTCATGATGTTAGCCCATGCAGCTGGAAAACAGGCTCCATCTGGAGGTCTGAGTCGCAAAAAAGTTTTAGGAGGAGTATTTTGAGGGAAATGACAGAGGCAGCTGCTTATTTGAAATGTCAGCCTGCACATCTCAGAGGGGGAAAAAGTCAGGGATGAGTGATGGGTAGAGTCAGTATCAGCAGAAACAGGCATAGCACTGCACTTATTTCATCTATGGTGATTTAGAGGGCTGTCAAAACTTCACATGTCATAGAAACCCAATTACATACACACCATCTTAGATTTTCCTCTGTATCTACATCTGTCCATTCTACACATGTCTTAGTTCTCAGTCAGGGTGTCTGTCAGTGATCTGACATGATTAACCCATCTTTACCCAAAAGGAGACACAAACCGTAGATCCGGGAAGAGTGCAGTGGGAGGGAATAGTTAAGGAAAACTAATAAATGCAGCTCCCCGGCCCACTAGTGGGGTCGTCTGGTGTATCTGCCTTGTTAAATGCCACTTATCCTCATGTAAGGCCTGGCAGCACTCTCAGGGTAATGGTTTAATCTGAGGAGATGATTTAATAAAACATGCAGTGGAAAGGTTGCAGAGGGGGCTCACTCTTACTCAGTTATTGACAGTTTTCGGTTTCTCTCATGACAGATCTCACCTATTCAGATGAACTGCTGCTCCTCTTTATCCAGCTGTCTACCGACTTTTAGATTTTCAAAGACATTTTGAAGGATTTTGAGCAATGAAGAATCACATTTTTGTTGGATATTTGTAAATTAACACCCGATTGCAACCATTACACGCTAATAGAGCAACTGGGACATAATCTGGAGCTTCAGGCTGCATGTGCAGTTGTTTTCTGGCCATGACTGGCCCATTTTTTCTGAGGATGTTGCTCCCAAGAGTTGCTGTCAGGGGTCCACAGGGGTGGGCACTTACGTTCACCATGAATATATGATAACTCAATTAAAATAATGTGAACGGGATGAAATACAAAATTAGAATGGCCTTTTTTATCTCCTAATTTTTAATTCTAAAGGGACATTCTGAATGTTTGAGTTCAAGCCTCTCTTTTTTGTCTGTACTCTTTTCTACAAAACTAACTACAGCACCTGCCTCATCCATCTTCCCAATTACTGCCTGTTTTGGGGTCAAGAGTCAGCCAACTTCATGAAAAAGTCAGTAATAATTAAACTGGAACAATAAAATTTTTAAAAGCAATAAGGAGAAAAACAGCTGTGAAACATGACCTCTCTCAACAGGAATTAGCTCTGCAGCAGATAGACAGCTGCTCCGGGAATTGTTTTTTTTTCCACCGTCACAGTTGTCATAGCAACTGCATCAGTCCAGAACAGGAACATTATGGGATGCACACGAGGCAAGACCTCATCTGTGCCCAGGAGCAAGCAGCGTATCTTTAGGTTTAGATTTCATAACTGACAAAAACAGATATATTGGTATGCCAATGAATGCCTGACTAATGGTCTGATAATAAACAGCAGGAGGGAATTTTTTTTTCCAATACAACATTCCTAATTTCACTGAGGGTGATCGCAGCTGTGTGGGTGTTTCATCACAACAATAAGAAATTATGCAAATTAAACGCATTTGTACACTTCTACCACCTCTAACAATGAGGACTATGTACTGTCTTTGTCCTGTTCATTATCACTTTTATTCTGCCCATCTAACACGATTCCCTTCTTTTGTGTGTGTTTGTTCAGGCATCAGGCCACCCATCATGAACGGGCCCATGCACCCGCGCCCCCTGGTGGCGCTGCTGGACGGGCGCGACTGCACTGTGGAGATGCCCATCCTGAAAGATGTAGCAACTGTGGCCTTCTGTGACGCTCAGTCCACACAGGAGATCCATGAGAAGGTAACACACTCAACCAGATAACACACTCAAACACACACACTCACACTTTGTAGGATCCTATGTTGACGTGACAATATTAACATACCAACTGGATGTAAAAGCATCTATTAGAAATGTTAATTTATTGTATGAAGCTGCTGTGCTCCTATTAACTATAACATCTTTTCCACGCTCACACACAGACCTTCATGCTCTCCAAGTGCATGTCTTAATAAACTTCATATTTATGAACACATCACTCAACATCTAAAAGGAAAAGTAACCCTACAAGGCTTAAATTAACAATCCATATAAACTGATGTCAGGGATTCAGCAAAAAACAGACAGTTCAAACAAAGCACTTACAATTGTTTCAAAGAGGCACATTACACAATATCTGTCATAAAAAATCTCCCATACTCCTCCCTATATTTCAGGACAGCATAGAACACACAGTTATGGTGGTTGTGCTCCTCTAATCAAGCTCCACTTCAGCGCACACATTTAGATTTTTTCAGCAACTGTAAAAGGAATAGCTTCAAAGCATCCTTCTCTAATACAACAGATGCTACATCCATGTTTTCCTACAAGACATGCGATCGCCTTGTCGATCGACGAGTGATCTCTGTTCTGGAAAAATTACTGCTTATGCCACGTTCACGTCAGATCACATCATTACCAACCAAATGAGTCAGAAAGAGCTGTGCGCCTACAGTGCAACTCTGACTGAGAGAGGTGTCAACAAGCAGCAGCAAAATGGCTGCAAATCCACCATCACTGACAGTCTGAATCAACAATACAATATTTGCACCATTACAATATATTCAGCTAATTTAAAAGGAGTATGCACCGTTATGTATCCAGTTTCACTATTAAACTTCTCTGGATGCACACATAACACAGTAAAGCAGCTAAATCAGGCAATTTAAATATTAGGACAGCCATTTTTGGAATAATTTAAGAATGCTCACAGGTTGGAATACTAGGAGGTTTTCCTGGTATTACCATTCTACCTACATTGCAGCACTAGCACTGGAGATATCATCAGAAAAGGAGGATTTGAAGTTATCAAAACAATATTGGGCTGTGCATTCAGGATGCGTTATAGCTATAATTTACACTTTATAGGTGCTAAAGGATCAAAAGAAGAAAGAAAAAGTGATAAGTGAAGAAAAACAAGACGAGTACAGAGAGCAAACGTAAAATGTGGGTCAGGCTCAGATCTTGCCACAGCCACTATGGATTGTAAATGGGTTTGTATGTCTGGCAGGGTTACGTCTCGTCCTGGGTGTCTGCCAGGCACACTCTCTCTGTGAGCGCGCTCAGTAGGCCACGGCGTGGGAGAAACAGATGGCTCTCCCTTGCTCACCATGTATCTCTTGCTCTCTCTCTCTCTCTCCCTATCTGGCTCTCTAGTAAGCAGCCACCTCATTGTGTAATTAAAAGGGCTTCTTTATTGTAATTGAACCGCATGTCATTTTCACCCTCTCTCACACACATGAAGAGGAGGGCTGGCAACGTTAAAAAAAAAGACTGTTAAGATTAACTGAGAGTCAATTAAAAAGGTGACGGCTGACGGTGAACCTGTTTTCACACAGAGCCATGTATTCTTGTTCTATATGATAATCAAATCATCTGCTTTTTGAGTCACAATATTTCATTGTCAATTAAGACAATAAGCCATTATCCTGATTAGAGCCCACAGAGAATCTGACGAGAATGAGACTCCTGCTGATATCAGTCAGTTTCATTAATGTAAAAACACCTTATCTGGTTTCCTGTGGTCATAAAAGCTTAGTTTCCATGGTAATATCCAAGAAAGGCTGTTATTCCATGCAGGCAGGGATATTTAAAAACAGGATATTAAGATGATATAAACAGCACCTCCAGAACAAGCTTTAATCGAGACACTTAATGGAAACAGTGTGACAGCGAACTCAGTGAACTGTGGCTGCTTTTCGCAAAGCGACGCTTGACTTGTGCTCACACCTACACAAACACATGCTGATAACTTGGCTTTTACTCTTTGTCCATACAGTATGTAGGGGACATGTTCAGATAAAGCACTATATCCATGCATGGATGTGTATAGGCAAGCCTGTACCTCTCTGTCATTTAACTAACTGTGTGTATTTTGTTTGTGTGTGTGTGTGTGTGTGTGTGCGTGTGTGTGTTCAGGTGCTGAATGAAGCAGTAGGAGCTCTGATGTACCACACCATCACTCTGATGAGAGAAGACCTAGAGAAGTTTAAAGCTCTGCGTATCATCGTCCGCATCGGCAGCGGCTATGACAACATTGACATCAAATCAGCCGGGGAACTGGGTGAGAACACACACACACATACACACACACAAAAATAGCAACAGAGGAAGAGAGGGGTGTGTACTGGTAATACTGTGCTGTGCTCATTTGTTACACTATTAAAACCAAATTCATCACTGGCAAAGGTTTTATTCTTTGTAGCAATAATTGCAAGGTAAACATTAAAAATCCAGCATTCAGGTTACAAACTAACCCACCAGGAATGTGCGCTTCCATGTACAGAATTTGACAATTTGATGCTTTGTGTTGCTGCAAAAGTTGAGCCACCTTTAACTTTGCTGCTAAATGACTTCTGTTTGTTTCACCAGCACTGACTAAAAGATTTGAAAGGTGTTTTTTATTGTGTGGCTTACTGATTCAAAAGTTTAAAAAGCACAAACTAAATATAGATTTTGTATTTTATAATTGGAACTACTTTAAGTGTGAAGTGATTAAAAAAAAAAAATCTTTACACATTAATTATAATTGTTATGATTGCTCCACTACCTATTTAAACAGAGAAAGTAGATGCAGGAAGTTTAAAACAAAAGGCTGTTTTTCTATCATAGTTTTCTTATATCCTAAATGAAGTGGTCTTATTTAACCACATATTAGTTTCAGTTATTTCACTATCAAATGTTGCTTTTAAACTAAATTTTTAAATAATAATAGCTTCGAGGTAATATCATCAAGTATCATAAGTGTAACAGGCTTTATAAGTTAAGAAACAAGATGAAAGAGTGATGTCTATAATCTCCTTGTTTCTTATTAAAACAAATTTTTATCAGACAGTCTTTTCTTTCATTGTAACTATGTCTATTCATTATTCCTCTCTGAATCTCCTTTCATGTTCCTAATTGCCCTATTTAGGGTTTTTACAGTTCACTCTGTTGACATTACTATTAGGCACATTGTAAATCTGTTTAGAAGTTATCCTCGAAAAACATTTTCATCTCTACCTTCCACTGGGTGCTGCCCATGTTTACAACAAGTTTGTAAAAATTTATAGAGAAAAAGTGAACTCAGTAAAGAATTTATTAAAAACCCATCTCTCTCCTGCACCAGTCAGAGCTTGACTAACCTCCCCTATCTTCTTCCACCAAGAGGCTCAGCCATTTGAAAGCTGCTAGCGGTGTTTGTAGAAAAAAACTGCTGACATCATGCCCTCAGCCTGCACTTCTCCACAAAAAAAGCTTTCACCAAAACTTCATCTCTCTCCTTAAATGGGCCCCCAAAAAAGCTATTTACTCATCCTTATCTGCTCTCTGGTCCTACAGGCATCGCCGTATGTAATATGCCAGCAGCTTCAGTGGAGGAGACGGCGGACTCCACGCTGTGTCACATCCTCACCTTATACCGACGTACCACCTGGCTGCACCAGGTGTGTAGCCTTGTGCGGCTGATAAAAGGGGATGAAATGAACTGGATTTCAAAAAACTAATTTTAAATGTATTGGTTAGAGGTGTGCGTTTGGTTATCACAACTTTAGTTTCGACAGTTACTAATAATTATCTACTGACAAAATCAGCAAAATTGAAACATTTCGTTTCCTTTAGAATGTTGCTGTATTTGAAAGACGTTGATGTAAGATGTAGAAGGTACAGTAAAATGATTTGTTCCTCAAATCAGTTATAAGCTGTAATTATTATTTAGACGTAATTTATTATCATGATCATAATGTCTAAAAAGGATTTAGACTCTGGTCTTTAAGTGCAAAGTCCTGACATTATGAAATATACCTAGATCACGTTAAGCTGTGATGTTTTTGTTATCTGTGTCATTTTTTCATGTAATAATTTACTGATAATTACTCCAGGCTCTCCGGGAGGGCACACGGGTTCAGAGCGTGGAGCAGATCCGAGAGGTGGCGTCAGGAGCGGCGAGGATCAGAGGAGAGACACTGGGACTCATAGGGCTGGGTGAGTAATGACTCGCCAGTGACCTCTATTTTTATTTTCTTAATTTGCTTTATGTGTAGCGCACAGTTCAGTTGGATAGTCAGGCTGTCCATCAGGCCGCTAGCCGAGGGAGACTTGAGGTTTTTAATCGAACTATTTTTTCTCTTTTTTTCTCCATTTTCATTTTGGGAAGTTTTGTCCTTAGCTCAGCTAAATTGGCTTCCCAAGGAGTTACTGCCAATAAAATATAAGCAGATTAAACCAGAAGTAGAATGCAAATCTCTCTTCCCTGTTCAGTCACAGCATTTTCCAGCAATAATGAGCAGACGTGTGCAGCCAGTGTTATGCAATTCGTACAAGGCAAAAGTCAAAAAAGGGAAATATTAGGTGCACAAAAATGTTAACTGTTGTATTTTTATGTTCCATTTTAATGAGTATTCATGTGTGTGCAATTTGTCTAAATGCACCTGTGTGTGTGTGTGTGTGTGTGTGTGTGTACTAATGAGTGTGCCTGTGTGTATTCATGTGTTTCTAGGTCGAGTGGGCCAGGCTGTAGCCCTGCGTGCCAAGGCCTTTGGCTTCAATGTGATTTTCTATGACCCTTATTTGGCTGACGGAGTAGAAAGATCCCTGGGACTACAAAGGGTCACCACACTACAGGTGCACAGGAGCACATATGCACACACACACACGAACACTGGGGTACACATAGTGGGGACATTTTGTTTGGGTGAAATCAGCAACCACCTGACCGTTTCCAGCAATGTGTTTTATGAAAAGAAAAAAGCAATCCTTCCATACCTGTAAAGCTTAATCAAAAATGCTACACCTATTACATCAAGAAGACAACAGTGAACTACCAGGGATGGAAAAAAGCCCAAGTCTTGTTTTTGCTCTTGAGACTCACACTGGTTTCAAAGAGGGATGCTGACAGCTTTAATTAAGTTTCCCTGCGTGTAACACCAATATCAGTGAACAGCGTCTCCCATGACAGCAATACCTGACTGTCTCCTCTGGACCATTTCCACATAATTCCTGCCAGGATTTTAACCTGTAAGAACTCTGCACTAACATCTTCTTTTTACTAAAGATTAAAAAAATCCTCTTTGCTCACAAAACAGTCTTTACCAGCCACCATGTCAAATGTGTATTTACCAGTATGCTAAGTGCCTACTCAAAGTCCGTGGAGAAAGGGACATCCCCTTATCCTCATGGTCAGTTACTGCCACATTGTAATCTGTCTGCTGTGAAGTCTCTGCAGAAGTGAGCAGCAGTATGAAATGTAAGCAGAGGATAGAGAGGAATTTACTGACACCTCCCTCTATCTGTGTCTGTCTGTCTGTCTCCTCAGGACCTGCTCTTCCACTCCGACTGCGTGTCTCTGCACTGCAGCCTGAACGAACACAACCACCACCTGATCAACGACTTCACCATCAAACAGGTGGAGGCACAGCTGCACATACACACTTCTTACTGAGCACATACACACACTTAAATGATTTATTTATCCCTACATCAACTACTACAACCCAAGGCCATAAATATTAAAGAGGTGGATACCCAGGGAAGCCAACTACCTACATACAGATGGATGAGGTTGCCTACTGCGTGTACTGCATACCATCACTGATACAGACAGGAAATAGCCTGTTGGTGACTCTTCTTCAGCCCAGAGGATTACAGCTCTTAAGCAAGTCTGACCTTGCTGGAGGAAAGAAGGTGGAAAGACAATGTGGATCAATAAAACATCACATATTTATTCTTGTGGTCTGGTTTCACTGGGAATTTCTGCACTGAGAACAGAATACATAATAAGTTTAGTTTCTCTGTGTGTGTACATTTTAAAGACCATTTGACCACACTGAGAAAAAAAATCATTTCACTGTGCCTTTAAAATTTAAATTTTTATCTTATTGGATAAAAGTGAATCACTGATATATGAGTGTGTGTGTGTGTGTGTTAAAGATGCGTCAGGGGGCGTTCTTGGTAAATACAGCCAGAGGGGGTTTGGTGGATGAGAAGGCCCTGGCTCAGGCTCTGAAGGAGGGGGAGGATACGTGGAGCTGCTCTGGATGTTCACGAGACAGAACCTTTCAGGTAATAAACTCACAGTTTTTACATACAGACTGATTGTGACAGGATTAACTATCATCTGTAATTCCCACCTCATTGGAACGTATGAGTAGATGATTTATACACCAGAGATGCAGAACATAGTGTAAGATACCTGTGTTGAAAAATGTATGGTAAGACAGCAATCAATTCTAGTTTTAGGGGATATAAAAGAAAGTGTAATTTCCCTCTATTATATACAAAAATATAAATAATTTAATTGTTCAAATCTAGGCCATAAAGCTTTTACAGGTATGTAAGGGATTTTGTATAATGTATACTTGAGGCTGCAACTAAGTTATTTTCATTATCAGTTATCCTCTCTGAGACTCCAAGGTCTAGGACATAATAAAGAAAACCAGTAAATGTTCACATTTGAGAAGCTGCAACCTGAGTATTTTTGCTTAAATAATTCTTTAAACAATTTCATGATTATCAAAAAAGGCTGAATAGAATTAATTTTCTGCTTGATTTATTAATGAATTGTTTCTTCTCAAGACCAAATAGTTATAAATAATGGCATACTTTTACTGATTGTGGAATTAGTTGATTAAACAATTGGTAAAAAATTAATTGGCGTGTTCATAATTGAGTGAAAAACCTATTCAAGCAAAAACACCAACTTAAATGTGTTGCTGCTTTTTTATCTTGAATGAATATCTTTGGAATTTGACTGTTCATCAGACAAGATAAGCAATTTAAAGCCAGAAATTATGACAGACAAATGATTCACTAAGTAATTGAAAATAGACTTTTCAGTGACACTGAATCAATCATTTGTTGCAGCTGTAACTCGTTGCACTGTTTGTCTTGTGTCAGTTTCAGTCAGGGCCCGCTAAAGGATGCCCCCAACCTGATCTGCACCCACATGCTGCCTGGTACAGTGAACAGGCATCGCTGGAAATGAGAGAGGAGGCAGCCAGGGAGATCCGAAGGGCTGTCACAGGTAGTACACACACACACACACACACACACACACAGAAAACATGACCCCTGCTGAAAAATGTAAACACAAATCTAAAAGAGATATTTTTAGGTGTTCCTCTGCAGTTGAGTGTAAACCGTCCCTTTCTTCTTTTAGCAGCGACTAAAAGGCCTTTCACAGTCCGCCTCCTTTTTTCACTCTCACAGCCTCCCTTTCTATCCTCCTTATCTGATTCTTTGTTCTTTCTCTCTTTTCCATTCTCTGTTTTGTGGTTTCCCTACTGGCTGTCTATTTACCAAGGGACTGTTCAATCTTGCCCACCTTTTGTGTCTCTACAGAAAGTTGGTTAGTGAGGTAGGAGAAAAAAAATCACACCTGTTCTGGGATGTAGAGCAGTAACACTAAGTAGTTCCCCTATGCACCTTACAGATCACTGGACCATTCATTCCATTTTTTTACTTTAACACATCATATTTCTTTCTCCCTCTCTTCTTCTTTTGCACTGCCTCTCCTGTTTTTCAGGGCGTATCCCAGACAGTTTGAAGAACTGTGTGAATAAGGAGTTCCTCACCAGAACAACCACTGGGCAGGAGTTGACCCAGCTACCGTCCACCCTGAGCTAAATGGGGCTTATAGGTAACAACACAAAAAGAAACCTGTAATAACTCATACAAAAGTTTCCCAAATCTCTTGGAAATACAGAGTTTGCAGAAATGCAAATGGCCCATCACAATGTTTCATGGCTCACAGATAAATCCATAAATGTATTGTTAGATATTTTTGGGTCAGTGTCTCTGCATGTCCACAGCTCAGTCAGCCAATAATGCATTTATCAGATTAGTCATCCACAGAAATTTACAGGCGCTACAACAACACAGTGGGTCTGAATACAAGTTGCCAGCATCCACCACCACCCCAGTGACCTCACCAGCAAACAAATATCAACATCAAGGCACAGCTTGCATCTTTCCCTATCTTTAACTGTTCTTTCATCTGTCAGTCAGTCACTTGGGATGCCCAGACCTGCAGCTACCAGTTTGAGAGCCTGATCAAGGCATAATAGATCAATACTGCTGATATGAAACCTGATTCATCAAAGATCTTATGTTTCTTGTAATTGTTAATAAGAGTCACTGCCTGCACTGTTAAACACTAAACTGCATCAACATTTCAGTATTTTGTTGATGCTGGGGATGAAGAGACGCTTCACAAATTCCTTCATCTCCTCGCATTATGCAAAATACTACAGGACCTTAACATTGCACCACAGGCTTGTTTTATCACCCTCCCATGATATTTTGTATAATTTCTTAAATGGTCAATGCACACAAATTACAAATAATATATTTTCCTACTTATCCCTAGAGGAATCTTGCCATGAAGATGGTTTTGTGATATGCTTCTCTGAGATTTTGCAAGCACGTCAATACAATAAGGTGAATCAAATTTTGTTTCTGGTGCTCATCAGCATTGAAAATTGACATTTAGAAAAATTCAACAATAGCATTTCGTAGGATATTACTGTCAACTGTAGAAACCCTATGAACGTGACACTGTGTCATGAGAAAAAGGACACTGCTGCGCATGTGCTTTCACATTTTAAAGCGAGAACCCAGATGAAATATTCATGGCTAGAGACCACTATGGAATTTTTGGGATTTAGTTGGAGGGGACCCTTTGATTAAGCTGTTCAGCTGTCAAGAATATTTCAGTTGGATTGGCTTTACTAATTGAGTTTCAAGAAAAAAATCAAATATTTGTAACTGTTCTTTTCATTTTCTTTCATTTCAGTCTCATATCTCTTTCTCCCTCCCCTCTAGGTATCCCACTGGAGTGGTAAGCTTGCCAGCCGGTGGCCTCCCGCCTCCGGTCGAAGGCATTGTGCCCAGCGCTGTGCCCATCACACACACCCTCCCCGCCTGCCGTCACACACCCTCCTCATGCCCCGTCTCCTGGACAAAACACCAGTCAAGCCACCAGAGGGCGACAGAGAGCAACATCCAAATGACCAACTGTAGCCACACACACACTCACACACGCAAAAACACACACACACACTTGCCGTGTTGTCTGATAACTGGGGGAGGTCAGCATGGCAACCGGTGTGAAAGCGGTGAGTTCCCTAGCAACAAGTTGTTATCAGACAGGTTCACAGAGTGTCAAGATCGACAGGTTGAGGTCCCCAAAACAATCGATTCACAACTCTCTGGCAATTGGTTCCCAGCCGCCAGTTCACACTCCAAAGAGGAAGAAGAAGAGGATAATGATAAAGAGGATGAGGAGGAGGAGCGGATAGCTGTCGAATGCTCTAATCAAAGCACATGACAGTTGTCCTCTGCCCCAACCAGAAGTCCTGAGAAAGACTGTAAAACTCAAGGTCCGCAGGTTGATGTTCACATAAGTTTAGCCGAGTTTTAAATAGCTTCCTCTGCTAAAAAAAATAAATAAAAACAACTGTCTCTTGATTTGGAAAGAAAAAAAAAAAGAATACTGAATCAAATTCTGCTGTTTTAGACTGTAGTGTGTCCAAAGTTAGAGGAGCAGGTTTCATGTCTTTCTCTCCTTTTTTCTGTGTCCTTTCCTTAGTCTGATGTACAAGCAAAAGTAGTAGGTTATGAAATGAATGTAACCTGTCTGTGTACAGTTTTTAGACTTACAGCAAGAAGATACTGATATTTGTATTCCAGTCTTAACAAAAACAAGAGTTATGTGATCTCTCTTTATGTAGCCAAACTGGTTTGAGATACAATATCTGTTTGTTTGTTTGTTTTTTTTCATGTGTCCCCAAAATAACAAGCCCCCCCAAAAAAGAGGCAGCTTTTTGCACACCATCTCAGGAAATTAAGTTTCCGCAGTTGGTATATAATTTTTTTTTTTTTTTTTTTTTTTTTTTTTACATTTTTTTGTTTTAAAAATTCCTTTTCATGCCACTTAGTGCTTTTGTTTTCTACCTGCTTGCCTTTTCATGTCCCACCACATTAGAAAAAGAACTTTAACAAGAGCTAAAGTCGATCTAATGTTTGCTTTTCTTTGTTATGTTAAAGGGGCATGTGGTTTTGCTCTTGGGAGTTGTGTAAATGTTTGACCCAAATCAAGGGGGTTGCGGGAGGAAAGGCTGTAGGGAAGTGGCAAAATGGTATGCTTGTCTAGGGCGACTTCATCCCTAGTCTCAATTTTTAGTGGTTGCGTTACTAACTCTGTAAGACAAAGCAGGTCATCCTTAAGGTGATTCACTGAGAGTTTGTAGCAGCTTACAGTTCGAGAGACTGTGTCATAAAAGGTACTTATCTTTGCCTTCTTCATGTCTAATGATCCAGCACTTCCACAGTCACACATTTATTGTCATGAACAGTTCGGCACACCGAGGTTTACAAATGATGCACAGCATTCATAAATCAGTGTGCTGCTTCATGCTGTTAAATCAGTATTTTACTGAAGTTGCCCTTCTAGCTCCAGATGTGTTAAATCAGCCAAAACACTTGTGAAAACCTGCATCAAAAAACTGCTCTGCTTTCTGCCAAAAACATTTTCGGTTCCAATTTGAAGTTCAAATCACTTGTACAGACATCACATCCAGTTAAAGACTGTTAATGGTTACTGACAGATGAGGAAAAGTTGTGTGTGCTTAAAGTTAGGGTCAAATCAAATTTTCATATGATCTGCACCCAAGTCGACCTTTTAAGACTTTTAAAAATGCTTTATGGCTTGTCAGTTTAAACTGCTTTCTAAAAAGAGAAACAACCCGCATATGCGAATGAAAAACTATGGTTTTATAGAAACGTGTGAGACATCATACTGTATATGCACTATGAAGTAAAGGTGTTAAATGATAGCATGTCAGAATGTACGGATTGCTCCAGTCTAGTATCCCTTTAACATTTCATGATGGCTCCTTCCTGAGTATACCGTTTAGCCACCCTCTGTGGCCTCTGTGTCTATGTGTACATACGGTGTTCTGCCTGCCTGTGTCAATGTGACTTGGTTGTATCTGTGTCGAAAAAAGCAGCACTGGGAGGAGGGGTGGTGGCTAGTACTCTCCACAAGGCATCGTTACAAAGACTGCCATCTAAATACACAACTAAACACTATGTAAAGAACTAAAAATGCTTCACATCTAAAGTAGCAAACTGAGCCAGTAATCCAAGTTTTTACTGGTTACGTTCCCACAAAATGCTGAAATTGTTACAGAGGTAAAATATCTAAAACTTTTTGCTATCTCAAATATTTATTACTGATTCCAGCTCATGTGTTGTTGATGTTAGCAGGCCAGCTAAGTGATGGTGCTTTCTCGATCCCCTTCTACCAGCAGCTGAGTAGTTAAAACAGTTCACTGTTGCCTACCTGGTCGTCTTCATGGTGAGGTAGTAAGCGTAGCGATCAGGGATGGAAATTTCACTAGCCATTGGTGAGTATTTCTTCAGCACAATTTAGTGTTGAGTTCTAACTGGCCAGAATCTGAAGGGGCGGTCTAGTACAGAGGGTACTGATGTGACATTTAAATATCACTGTCAGGCTAGAGCCCCAAAATCCTGAAAGGAATGCTGGAATATTTTGAACTTTACTCTTAATCTCTCCTCACCAGACGCCTGTCATTATGTGGGAGAGAAACTCTTTGCCAGAACTTCCTAATATAAACTCTAAGCATTCCTTTATTCAAGCCGATGGGTGCCACAAGTAAAAAAAAAAAAAAAAAAAAAATCAGCAGACTAGCTTTTAAAGTGTCGAGGTGCTCCTTGAAATTCCATCCCTGGTAGTAACATACAGTCCACTGTTGCCTACCTTGGTCCCCTTTATGGTAAAGTAGTAGGCGTAGCAATATACAGTATACATAATCTATATTCTACAGTAAATATCATTATTTTTGGTCAAAACGGACAAACCTGACAAAGATATGTTTGTGACTGTATGCATTTGTATGAATTATTTTAAAAGGAAATAAACTGTGGAAAGGTGAAATTTGTGTCTTATTATCCTTTTTTAGAAGGAGCTGGTTTTGAAGGTAGCTAGCTTTCTATTAGCATCTGTTTGCAATGCAAGTGAGAATTGATGATGTGGGAAAATGATACATTAAACATTATAACTACATTATGCTACATTCTTCTACATTATAGTGTCTTTGCAGGATGCAGTTTGAAAGACATGCTGTATCCCAATCACACTGCAAACTAATCCTTTAAAGTATGCACTACTAACCTTATAGTTTTTTGTGTTTTGGCACTAATAATACAAGAAACAGTGGCAGGGAATGATACAAGCCATGTAAAAGTGGAAAATGCATTATTTAAACATACTGCAAACTTAAAATTTGGAAAGGTTAAACAACATATTATTAATGCTTTTCCAGGAACGCAAATCTAGTATATTTACTGTGCACACTTTTATTGCTTCTTCAGAGTGATAACAGCACCTACTGAAGTGGTGAAGAAATAAAAGTTGTGCTCCTCATCTATATAAAAGCAATTACTTACGGTCTCTTAGCTCAAGAAAAGTAGTAGTTACTGGTTGACTCCACCAGGTGTCACTAGCACAGCTACTGAACCCCTGCTGTGCACAAAGACTTTGAAGCCAACTTTAACATCTGAGTCTGCGCTGGCTCTGCTACTTGCATCTGTTTTCCAGGTTAATTTATTAAACCAATACATTTATATTCATCTTTGTGTGTTCCTCCAGACAGTGCACCTGTGTCACAGCAGTACAGGAGTTATCAATAACAACTACTTGTCAGCATACACAGTTACTGATTAGTAAAAAACAAAGCCTAATGTCATCAAATTAGAACTCATGAAATAAACAGAGGATCCATAATATGACATATTAATTAATAAGGAGTAGAAATAAATCATTGTGTGTGAAATACCTTTTATACTGACTGTGTAGTGGTGTAGTGTAGGGCTGGGTATCAAAACAAATCATCTAAAGGCCTAAAGATGAATCTAATGTAATCCAAAACATTGAACTCATTGAACTGAACAAATGAGAACTCTGGTTTACCTGCAATTATGTAAGTGTTCTTCCGATTGGATGTTTTCAGTGAGAAAATCAATTGGTTATGGCCTGACTCTAGATAAAAAAGAAAATGTCTCATACAAACAGTGGGAGGAAAATCATGTCTCCACAGAAAGGAGAGCCACAGAGACTTGACTTGAGATACATACCTTAGTACATATAGATTAGATTATACTGTTTTATAGATTACTGCCCGCCTAAGTGACCTCAGTTAGAATAAAGGTTTTCTATGTAGGAATAGGATATGGCATCAATATTCAAGAATCTCTTCAACAGTTAAAAGCTGAAGTTTTGAGAGGCAGGAGCCAAATCTATTCCTCTGCTGTCTTTGTAGAAATGGTTGTTAACTGCCAATCACGTGAAACCTCATCTTGAACTGGCCGTAGCTGACTTCAGACATGGAAAGACTTCTTACTACTACATCTTTGTGTTTGTTTTTCTCTTTATCTATCTTTTTGTTCCCTACATATCCTAAAATCTCTCCATTGCACTCTTTGTCCCATCCTCTCTCCCTCTCTGGTTCATCCATTCAGGGTTACAGCCACTGGAACAGGCTCTCCAGCAGCTGGAAACTCAAGATGGTTTAATCTAAACCTCAGGAAGCAGGATGGGAACCAGATGCAGTAAAAAACAAAAACAGGCAGAGGGCACGTTTTATTCTGCTAGCATGGGGACCTCCAAAGGGCACTGTGCAAAGGGGAAGAGAAATTTTTCATGAGTCTATTGGAACTTTAATGGAGGAAATAAGTGTCTGCTTAAACCTCAAGACCAAAAAAATGTTACCACCAACCATCATCAGACTTAAATTCAAAAATTAGACGTGTAAGTCCTAAATGTGCTCCGAACAGTCACATCTTCCATTGTGAATATCGACTAAGATTTAAGAGACCCTGGCTTCTTAGAAGAAAAGGAAAATTTGGGGGAAGGATAGGCGGATGACTAACGCTCTCCGTTCCTTCAGGAAATACCTTCAAGCTGCCCTTGGGCAAGGCACTTAACTTTAATCCATGTTATAGCACAATACTGTTTAACAGGGTTCAAGTGGAAGAGTGAGGCTTTTTTGTCCTTGTTAAGAACTTGACTGTCAGACAAGACAGTCTGGGGCACGAAGGGAACAAATGGAAACTGCTCTTTCAAATGGACACCTTTACCAAACAGTAAGCTTTTGAAAAGTTGACAGATAGTAGAAATAGTGGCTGATGGTGAAACCTTTACTTAGGCTAGCTCCTTTTTATTTTTTTGCCATCTCAAATTTCCACTAACAACATAAATCACACTGAGTTTTGTTTCTCTACAGATTGATCTAGGTTTTATTTTGTTGTTGATCCACTTGTATTTAGCTGGACAAGATGCTTGCAAGCTTGAATACTACCTGAGGTTTGGTACACACAAAATAATTAGTTTCTTATTGTTTGAACTAATGACCAGTGGTGGAAGAACTGCAAACTAAGATCCCTTATTCAAATAAAAGTAATAATATCACAGAGTAAAAATAGTCAGTTACAAGTATAAGTCCTACATTCAAAATTCTACCTGAGTAAAAGTTACAAGTATTAGCAGCAAAATATATTCAAAGTATCAAAATTAAAAGCCCTGACTATGCATTATGACCTTGATTTATGGAGCCTCAAAGACAACATTTTTAAAAATCCTATGTGCAAAAGGTAACAAGAAAAAATAATAATATTCAGGGAAAATTAATTTTTTTTGACAAGTTACCTGCCAACCTGTCAACCTGTTAAGCATCCACAGCCTACTGACTGCTGCTGCCTCCAGTTCAACAAGTTTCATACAATATCATACAAGTTTTAGACCACACACGTAGATCACCTATGACATGTTAATTCCTTGTGTCAAATTTGTACCGTCTCTGTTGAAAGAGCTGAATGTGACAAAGACATATGTGTGCATGATCTGGGTGCAGGCTTTAACAGATGAACTGGTTGATGATGGACATGGAGGAAATGGGTGGATTTTCACAGTTCCTCCTTGCATCTCCATTTTCGTCTCCCTCTGCTCCTCTCACCTTTCCTCTCCCATCTCCTCTCGCCTCTCTGTGGTTTCTTCTTCCTATGTTTTCGCTTCTCTTCTGCTTTCTGTTCTATTCTCTTCTCCCTCAACTGGGCACAGTCCAAATAAAGCCAAAACAGAGGATTATTATCCACAAAAAATGTGGTGGAATACGGCAGCCGCGCTAACACTGAGAAGGTGAGGCACCCAGCTGAGATGAGTTCCCCCACCAAATGCAGGATTTCCATTAGCATTTGTTTCAGTGGCAGGTTTCAGTGTCCAGTGGGTCCACATACTGTTTCATAGGGCCCTTATACCCTGCCAAGAAAAATGTCTGGTGGTTAATAAATACCAGACACGTGCTTGTAAAGGCTGGCTGCTGCCTGAAAGGTGCAAACTCCATTGCCTGCTTTGGCAGGTCACCATTATTTTGTTGGTGGAAAGCAGAAATGGGGCACTTCCAATCTGCCTGCTATTTTGTCTCAATTCATCCATTTTTACAGTGATAACTGGCCACCAAATGTGTTGTGGCACCAGAGCAGCCAAACTGCATAATTAAAACTGAAAGTAAAATGTCAACAACGGAGGGGAGTTAGCTTTAAAATCCCCCATTTCTTTGACCTCTGAATAGTTTTGGCAGCAGCTGCTACCAAGGTGATGATACGGAGATGTAGCACAAAGATCCTGCTGGATTTTGTCCATTTGCTAGAGATATTTAAACCTTTTGACTGCAGCTGTCAACTGTAACGCCAAACACACAGGGTTTTGTTGATTTTATGCCCCTGAATGCCTCATTCAATTTCTGAGGGTTTAACAAGGCAAAAACACTGGCTCTAACTCCTCAACTGGGTCTGGTAAAGTAGATTATATTGTTATCTCTGGCCTAATGGGTCTTGTTAGACCCATACAAAGTTGGAAGACCCTGTGCAGTAGTTTATATGAAAAATAAATAGACTGCTGGATAGGGCCTGCGCTGCTGGAGAAACCACAAGGAATCAAATGAGAGGATGAAGATTATGAGAAAGACAGCTAAAGACACAAACAGAAAGGAGGGAGAGAAGGCAGAGGAAGAAAAAGATGGAGAATGATTAATGAGGTGACAAAGGCCCCTCCACTAAAAGAAGTAATTTCTGTTACTGCAACACAACACATTTTATTAACTCTCGAAATCAGCTCTTTTTAATTACTCTGTTTACATTTTTCAGTGGGAGCCCTGGTCACGTTTTCTCATTTTCCCTCAACGTGTTGTGTAAGTGTGTGTTTGTGCGTGTTTCCCAAACAAGCCTGTGAAGGTGGTGACCCACTTTCAGCAGCCAGGTTTCTGGGGTTTTCTGTGTGTGTGTGTGTGTGTGTTGTTTTTTTTTGTTTTTTGTTTTCCTGACCAAAAGTGTCAGAGGTAGGAGGAGCTGACACTTGACAGACACCATGTGTATCATATAAACATACACACACAGAAAAACACACACATAGATGTGACACTATATGCATGCGCAGATACACATGCATAAAAATGTCAAAATAGGGTAAACTAAATTCAGGAAACACTGTATGCTTAATGGCTGTCTTAATGGAGGGCTGGACAGTATAACCTAAAATTAGTATCATGGTTGGTTAAAATATATGGTGTGCATACACCCATTTGTGACTGTGATACCCAGGATAGATCTCCAAAACATTCAACCTGGGAACAGGTTGAACAGGCTAAAATCAACAAAGAAAGCAATTTAGGCTTAAAGTGATCTTTCAGACAATTTCATCTTAAAGGAATTCCTAGCATTGTGATTAATTGTACAAAAATGGACAGAAGTTTTGACAATGAAAAAATGACAGCTAGAGAAAGACATTCAATGCCTGCTTACACTGTTGCCTCAGCACACAGAGCAAATGTCTGTATGAAGTGGGTTTTCTTGTAGGATTAGGAATTAAGTATTTGAGAGAGAAAGGAGTGTCAGTATATAGGTGTCGTACTGATGTACATGTCTGAATCTTAACATAAAAATGTGTCTTTACAAAGTTTTGTCTAAAAAGCAATGCAATTTTCTGTGCAGATACAGAAATATGATCTAAAACTGTAAAACTCTGGAGCACAGTTCTTGTGTGGTATGTTAGCTGGAGTCAGATCTTCCACTCATAATAGCAGTGGCTGGGGGGGTATCAAAACTTCACATGAGGTTTAAAGACATTGCAAATTCTTGCAACTTAACCCACTGCCTCAAAATAAGAGCCTGTTTTCATAGACTTTTCTTTGTCTTTCCAAAGTAAAACCAAAACAGCCTTGTTCAACTTAATCCCAAACAGGATATTTCCAAGAAACATTTAACCATCTGCAGAAGCACCCAGTACTGCGTTTGAACAAATCAAGAGTAGGTTTCTTCTAAGAATAAGCGGAGAATAAATTCAGATCACATGGCAGTGCTTCACTCCATCATAGATTAATAACAGCCTGTTTTCCAAACGTTGATCCAGGAAGCTGTTTCAGAGACGACTCCTTCACATGACTTAGAGTGTAAAGGCCAATACAGGCGATCTTTCCTATTATACACACGTGGATATACAAAGCAGACAGACAGGCATACAGCCAGGATAATTGGTAGCATGTCAGTAATTGTAGAGACACAGGATTATGCATTTATCCTCCAACAGTTCTGCAATGGGACCTCTACAGCCAGATTATCTAGGTCTGCATGGTCAATACAATTTAAAGTCATACTGCTGATTTTTGACCCACTTAATCTTTTTCAGGTTTACAAAAGCATTTGGCGATCTGTAGCATGTTGCACCAGCTGCACTTTGATTGTTTTTAGCATTCACCCTGGCACTAAGTTTAAACCGAGCCTCATTTTAACTAGCGTACTGGACTCTATGGTGGACTACAGAGAAACACCATAGAGAGGTCATTAAAACATATCAGACAACAAAGATTTGCAGGTTTATAGGGCACGCAAAAATAAAGTTAACATGATAAAACAATACTTAGATCATTGTTCATGACTTTTTCTGTCCAAGTCTCTCTTGTCAATGATTGTACTGACCTTTGATGAAGGGGATTTGACAGAAATCGTTTCTCTAATGCCTTTTAAGCACAAAACTTAACTAAATAGTTAATGTGAGAGGGGAAATAGAACTTTTTTTTGTGTAACTTAAAAGTAAGTTAGGCCTAGCCAGGTTAGGGACTTGGAACACTCAACAACATTTAGGACACAGGTAGGACATGCCAGTAGGACTGTCTTTTTTTTAATCGAAATTAAAACTTTAAATTGAACATGGGGAAAAATTTACACTGACCTGTTTGAATTCAAAATGTTGGTCACTTCTTTACTCCTCATATTGACAGACAACTTCTCCTCACTCTAAATGGCAACTGTCAATCACCTCTGAGCCATGTGTGAGTTCTTTTGAGCATTAACTAATATTAACTTGACACACAGCTGCCCAGGAAACATTTAGAGACTTAGTACCCAAATTACTTTGGAACCCTTGCAACATGGGCACTATGCTTAAAAGGCTTATACTGTATCTCACACACAGCTCTTTCTACATTGAGGTAAACCTACTCAAACTAAAGCTGAGATTTGACATTTAAATATACTGTCTAATATTTTGTTTCTAATTGAATATGCTGCCGGACCAGGAGAACAAAAACTGTGTAGCTAAAAACATCTGAAAACAAAGATGAGTAGAACTCTGAGACTAGAAAATAAGTGGGTTGGTTCTCTGGTTGGTTCGCATTAGAGACATTACTGTGAGTGATTAAATTTATCCATGATTACAACAATTTCCATCCCAACAATGCCAAGTTATAGCAATACTGCATGTTATGTCTAAGGCCTTTTCTCATCAGTCTCTCATCTGGTTTGTGTTTCTACTGAATGTCAAATACACAGGTTTCAAATTCACGTGACAGGGATGATCCAGATAATAATGTTATCACAGCAATGCCATATGTGTTATTTCAGTCTTAACAGAAAACCAGATCTACTCTCTGCAGAAAATTGCTTAAAAAGTTGAAACAAACAGCTTCAGATTTGATCATAAAGCTCTGACTCATAGGTCTTTCAATGAGAGAGAGGGAAAAAAAGAGGTTAATCTTCTAACAAAGAGTGCAGCTGATAAACAGACTTTCTTTATGATGAAGATTCCAACAGCATGGCTTTTCTGGAGGCCAGATGTATATACCCTTCTTGTTTAGAAGTGATGACAGTGTTATGCAAAAGACTCTGTTTCTTCAGCATTGTATCTGGGTTACACCTCTGGTTCTAATGACTGTAAAATGGATGGAGATTATGATTCTTTCCAACAAGTGAGATGCTGTAATATCCGCAGATGCAATGATGCAGCAAATACTTTGCCTATGTTCTATGTGAATGAGTTTGTTCTTGTGCCCTTGACCTTTAATCAGCCCAATAGGAAGAGTGATTGTAACATCCAAAATGGGGACATTTTTGGTGCAAACCACGACACGTTCCTGACTTGGACAGAGTTACTGTATGTAGAGTTGTACAAAGTCATATGTTCACAGTAAATACTGGCCAAACTACTGCAGTGTTGCTGGCAAGGATAAGGTTTATGAATAACGAATGAAACAAGTCACTTAAATGCATGAATGTACATGGTGTTTGAATGTCAGAGTAAGAATGAGATTTTTCTGTTACCATAATGGTGTATCTCAACTGAGAAGAACAACTGTCCTTCACAAGGTTATTTGAGGATAATTAGGAGAGATAGGAGTGATTCATTTGACCTCCTATCCTTCACATAATGAGCGCTCCACCAGGGGGACCAGATTCAAATGAATGTTTATAATCGCTGCTACACTCACACACACACACACACAATAATATGTACTGGGGAACTTCTGCAAGGATGAACACAGTTGGATCCAAACTACATCCTGCAGCTCAATTTGCAAATTAAAAACATACAGCTAATATTTATACACCTGAATGTGTGCAAACAGCTGCTGTTTAAAGATCATCGCTGCAGCATCTTCTGTCTTCATTAACCTCCGAGCACAGGTCAGGCAGACAAAGAGGGAAAGAGACGGACAGGTACAGAAACAGAGGTGGTGGGTTTTCCTCTCAGTCAACCCCCTTTCAGCTGTCAGATTACTGGTTTGCAGTTCTCACATCCATCATCATTATTTCATTAAAAGAGAAACCTGAGAGACACCGGCTGGCAAGGTCATTTACACAGAACATAGTACAGTAACTGCTCACACCTATGAAAACAAAGTATGGACTCTATTACTCTGTCAAGACGTCACAGGAAACCAGAGGTAGGAAGAAACAGATTATGGTGTTACAGTAATCTCATTAAAATATAATAACTCTTATCTTACTGCAACCCTTCACAAATTCCAGTTACATAAAAGTGTCAGTGGATCAGATTTTTACTCGATTTTACACTATGTACGTCATATAACTGCTGTGCATTTGAGATAATAAATTGTTTCAACACTGCATAATGTATGAGGCTAGGCAAGGGCTTAGAAAAACCTTCAGAAAGTGGCGGAGTAACCAAAAACCTACAGTAACCCTCAGCAGTGATTTATACTTTGATACAGGAAGACCAGGGAGGGACAGGAAACTACATTTATTTTATTAATTGACCAACGTGGGTGATGGATTCTCAACTGTAACACAAGCCAAGTGGTTTAGTCTCATTTTAGGTATTGTATACCTGAACTGAGAAAGTTCTATTCCTTAATCAATGTAGCTTTTTTCTTTCAGTTAAAAAGACTATAAGTGTTTCAACTGTGCAAAGCATATTAGCGCTAATGAAGGCTGAACCTTGTAGAACTCGCAGCTTTTTACTCCATTTTCCCTTGAATGTTCCTCAAATGTCAGCATGAATCAAGGCTAATACCTTTTTGGCAAAAAGACATCTCAGTAGTACATAAAAAGGTTACAAAAGAAATTGGCCAGAACCAACTCTGGCAATACCACACCCACTAAAATGAGAAAGTAAAGTTAGCTAATTGTCGAGGGCATTCTGGAGTTAAGAGAGGAAACTTGTGGCTGAAAGGTCATGTGCTCAAATCTGTGATCGAACCTTTGACACCTAAACACAATCTGGCCTCCTTTTGTGTCTTACTGCATTGTTCACAGCGCTCCTGTTGATCTACACTGATTGTACAAAATATTATAAACTTATCATCTATAATACAAGGGATCAATGCAACAGTATAAGCCCCAATAAATGGAGTTTTTTTTTCCCTCAGTGAAAGCCTTTGACAAATTGAAATTTTGACTTGATGAAGACGCTAGATTAACAGTCAGGATATCATCCAGTAGTTGTTCTGGATTCTACTCAAAGACCTTGCACTACCCTTTGGCACCTCATATGCCATTCTACTGAATGTCACCACCACAAATCCCCTGATATTCATGGCTCCTGGCAGCTTTGGTGACTGTGATATTGAATTGCACCTGCTTTGACACAATCCAGGTATGAACTGTCTCAAAGCTCAAAAATCCTCCTTCCACCTGTCCAAATCCCTCATGACAGAGGGCGATTTATTGGGTGAGCCCAGCGAGGGATCAGAGGTTTCATTTGGGTTCACCTGGTCAGCCAGGTTCATGGAAACAGCAGGTGTTCCTGATAGTTTCTTTCTGCATTTGGTGTATGGCTCTGCTCTTAAGAATTGCAGGATTTCTGGGCAGGGGAGCAGCATTACCTAATGGTTCCTCAGAGAGGGACAGTAAATCCCTGAACAGAGAGGGACACCAGAAACACAAGATGATGTTCCTGGCTGACTCAGTGAAAGCTGATAAGGTGTGCAAGTGTGTGTCAGAGCATCTAGTGTGTCAGTACGCTTTTGGTGTGTGCGTGTATATGTTGTCTGTATTAAAGTCTCTTGTGTCTTGTCCTGAAATAATGCCATGAAGAAATGTCTGTATTTTTATGAGATTTCACGAGTGTGTTTTTCTTCAGTACAAATCTCCCTTCACATAATAAGAAAAACAGAAAGTCTATAAATTCTTGTTTCTGCAGACATCTGGTCCAATATCAAACCAGATCTTCACTGAAAGTTTTTGTATGTGTTCTTGCATTTTCATTCATCCTGTTCTTTATTCATGAGCACAGTCATGTCATTGCATGGCTGCACAAAAAGTGCATGATATCCACTGTTATTCGGCGCATTGGTACTTTGCCCAGTGTCATCTAAGCGTGTGTTTATCCCAGTAACATCAACAGGCCATCAATCCGGCTTTAATTTACAGAACTAACTGCCTAGAGTTTCATATGCCGCCGGGGGGAATCAGTACAAAGCATCACTGTCCAAGTGTCATTATGCAACGCCTCGGTTTTGTGGAAATCTTGTATAGTCACTTTTGGCTTTTGCTTCATTTTCACCTTGACTTTAAAGCTGACATCATCCCCCAACATGCTGAGGGAGTGATATGACCTTTATGTCTGCAGAAACCATTCGAAGCCTGTTGTGGAATTTTTTAAAAATCCGTTGGCGTCACTTGGAAATGAGAATCGTTTTTCTCTTGTGCTGCAAAAGCTATCCATCTTGACAAGTCATTCAGTGTAGTGTTGAGTATTAAAATCTTATTTCTCTTAAAGCAAGGGAGGCAATGTCTGCCAGAGGGGTGAGGTAGTTTCACTGAAGCAAACAATGGCTTGTTTAAGCAATTTTCAAGTGATGTTATCTTGATACCTCAGGAGAAATATCATTCCTATTTCACAATGTCACCACTTTAAAAATATTCCTCAAACTGCACTGAAACCAGAAAAATTATCTCACGCATTTTCACCTTTTTCTTTTAGCGAAAACCAAATTTTAAGATGGATTTTTTTTTCTGGGGTGAAAAGTATACGTCTTCAGAGATTTAAGGTTTTCTTTTGACTGCAGTGATAATTTAATATCCTCCCCTGTCTCTTCATTTCCAAACTATTAGTAACTCATCTGTATCAAAGCCTGACAGCTGGACAGACTTCTGTCCAACAGATTTCTGTTCCCCTCCGTCACTGAAAGACGTTCCAACAATCACAAGTCAAAGACCAGAGGACCTCACATTGGCCGATTCTTCAGTTGTGGGTATCCTCAGTATCGAGTATATTATTTCTAACGTGGGGAAAGATCAAGGGACTAATGTTCATTGTACCATTCTGGCTATGAAATGTCTAATTCAGATTTTATCTTCACCTAACAAAAATTGATGAGTCTGAACATATGTAGTTCATTTTCATCAGTTGCTGATGTTACTGAGCAGCTCCACTACAGCAGTGCTCAAAAAATGACCTCTCCCTTTAGAGACAATCCATGCACAATTACCACAGATGTTACATTTTAAAGCTGCCTTCATTTTCATTTATACTTACCCTTTAATTACTGATGTGGCTTTTACCAATTCAAACCTGTTTTAAATGCAAACAGCGTTTAACAAACCACAGGTCTCGTTAACATGCGAAATAAGGATTATCGTCATTAAACATACATCAACAAAGGATATCCTTGGACATCTCGGATACAGGAGATTATATTGGAAAGGCAAGTTAAATAACTGGAAAGCAGCAGCTTTCTTTATCAGATTTCTACAACAGACAGGTTTTGAGCAGGGTACTGTCAATCCAACCACTCTTGGGGGAAATTCTCCCTTCTGGGAGAAGATACATGTCCCTCAAGGTATAAAGAAATAGGTTCCTTTGTTCCAAGTGCAATAAATGTGCTTAATTTGCACAAAGCTTCAACTGAGCTGCTTGAATGCACTTAATTATGGCTACCATTCCAGTGGTTTGACACCTTTAACAAACAGATATATCTTTTTTTATTTGATTGTTTGCTGTAATTGTTGTGATCACGATCCGCTTGTCCGCTTGTAGGCTTTGTTCATGTGTGTTTTGCCCTCTGCTATAAGTCAAATCTCCCTTCGAGGGACAATAAAAATCTCTGCACATAGTACTGAATGTACAGTACTATATGCAGCAAGCATGCAAGGATTACACAACACAGCTGTGTAGCACTGTAGAAAGTTGGATTTGATCATTTTGTACTTTTATTGGATGAGTTTTTTAAAATGTTTTTCTTATTATTAATAAACGAACATATTAACTAATCATATATAATTCTTGCAGTCTTTGGGAACACACACAAACCCCAGGTTGAGATTGAGTGCCTTTCTTAAGGACAACCACACTTGATCTACTGAGTGTGGAAAACATGTTTTCTCTCTGTCCTCCTCTTTGCTTTCACCCTCTGCTTTTCCATCACAATGTGGATTTTAGTTACATAACAGAATCACCTGACTTATTTTAGTCAAATCCTACTTGAGTAATGTTTCATTATTGATGATAACTACTAAATCTAAAGCCTCTTGCAAGTGATCCATCATTAGATTGAAGGGAATACCTGCTAAAGCTTTTACTTGTAAACCCTGATGGTTTTACAATATAGGTGCATGAGGACATGACAGCGTAACAACTTCCCATCCAGCTATAGTATAAGCGGAAAAATAGAGTCATCTACCATCAGTATGTGTGTGTCCTATTCTTCCAACAAAAGGGATATCATTCTTAGATATGTTGTGACATGTTATGTAATTTCAACAACCAGTGAGCTAAGTCCTTCATCACTGAAAAACTTAAGGCAAGTTGCTGAGATACATCTAGATGTCTAGATATGATGGCCATCCATGGACAACTGTCATGTTTTCACTAACTCAGTGAGGCCATTAGCATCAAAAGGTTATTTACTGTTACACTTATCATCTCTCTTATATGTTTAATAGCTCACTGTGCAAATGTTGCAAAAGCCACACACTGGTAAGATGAGATGCTTATTGAAAATCTTTATATGGAATGGAAATCCCTGTCTGGAGGTTGAGTGTTTAACCCATTAAACATTTTCCTGTTTAGCGCCACAAAACCTCTGCATTATAGTTTTGTCCAGACCTTGATGTTAATAATTAGCCTCAATCCTCAAACCAGCATTTAATCATCATGAAGAGTCCAGTCAAGGTCTCTGTGTGCAGTACATACAAACCCTGATTGTTTTACCACATCATGTTCAGAGAAAACAGTGCAATCGGTTTACTCCAGCTGTAATCCTTTGATTACATAATCAGAATTTATAAGAACAAATCAACAACAGCAGTTTTCCAGAATACATTTGTAATGTTTAATTACTTTGGAGGCAGGCGTGTACTCTGATTTTGATTCTCATCTTTCAACCAGGACTGGGTGATAAGGCCTCAGAATATTGCAATATTTTTAGGCTACACTACACAAAATATATGATATCTCAATATTTTGAAATCTCCTCTAAAGCACTTCATACATCTTCAATTTAAACCTTTGATGCATATAATCACACCACATTTTTAACAGCTGTTAAATGAAAATAAACAACAGCATGATGTAGGCCTACATACTGCAGTCTAGCACTGAAACAAAATTATGGTACTGCTACCTTTTGTGGCAATGGTTTTGCTGCATATTTTGCAGATAGTCTCTGTTTGTTCAGCATCTTCTTTGCGATACCCAAACCACTGAAAGACAATGGATCCAGTTCTGCTTCTTTTTGGGACCATTTCATCCGCCTCTATCCTCTGCTACCGTTTCCAAACTCAACAGGTATAAACTTGCTTTGGAGCTTCATTCCTTTCACTCTCTCCAGGCTGTTTCTCTGCTCCCTTGCCAGCAGCTTGAAAACATTATGAGAAAATTTGTGCTTAATGTTTGCAATATAGTTGTTTACTACATCCCCTGCAGAAGAAGCCACAATACATAAAATATATTCAACATATTGCCCACCCCTATGTTCACCTCTGACTCATAGCCTGATTACTTGACCTCTAAACCCCAACCACCAGTTCCACTCTTGATGTCTGAATTTGGACCCTCATTCCTCAGTAATAATATTATAACAACAATAATCTTTAATTGTAGAGCACTTTTCAAAACTCAACATGAAGCATGAAGCAACAAAATAAAATTAAAATTATAAGATAAAAGATTCCAGTGGTGTGTCTGCCTCTGCAGACTCTATACTTTTGTTATCATCAATATCATCATCAACTTTAAGCGCACAGTAGCTTTACTTTTAGTTGTGGTTATGTGAAGCCTTATTTATGGGTGTTGTGGGTTTCTTTTGACACTGAAGCACAGATGTACTGGTGTGTATCCAGCAGTGAAATTTATGGGCATAGTCTGCCACTGGACTGACAATGTTTTGATTCAAGAGGAGTGTCTGTCTGTCTGGGCATGGTTGTTTTCAACTCACAGGAGATGTAAGATGTTGACCAGGACTCTTTCAGATCATGCTGCGACAGGGTAACCTGCCATGCAGATAGACCAACTCGGAACAAACAGGTTGCATGTGTGAATGCCCAACCCCAGTGTCTTTAAACATAGGTTTGCGTTTACATGACCAACACCATGCATGAAATGGTAAGGTGCTGAAGAGTGTAATGTCAAATCTTTGATCTGACGTGAAATGTTCTTTACTTCAAAATGCATCTGATGTCTAATGTCTGAATTTATTTTCATTGTAGTCAACTATGATTTTGTGGTGAAAAATCAGAGCTTCATAAATTGTGCATTTAGTGTTTAGATTCTCACTCCTGATACATAATAACATAATTTCTTACAATTCTACAATTAGTCAGTTATACCAGATTCAATCCTGGGAAGAGTCTTAACTTTCAGGGACAACCTGGGTCATTTTTTAAAAAATTTGACCTGGTAGCTTTCCAGTGTCAACACAGACTTCTCCTACTGACTATGGACTCGCTCCACCAGACCAGTTGGGACTAAAATGCCTTTGTTGCTTAGGGAGCGGAAACTTCAGTTCATTTCTCTTAACTCTGTCCAGGATGTAAATTGGTGACTTTCCAGCCACGAGCCACATTCTTTTAACTTCTAGACTGCTGGGTTTATAGCACTTTGTAGAATCACTGATAGGTTTTTTAAACCCTTCTTAAGGACACGTTTGTGGTTTTGTATCGCAATTTGAGGTTTTGACTTGACTTTGTTCTGCTGACTATGGGTCAATAGGGAAAGACTGTGTTCATGTTGGAAAGTTGTGTAAATGTGCAATGGAAAAGACTCCAACCCTGTGAGATATCAAATATTTGCTGGGGTATTGCTTCAGAAATTCAAAATATTTTTGACTGAAACACCCATTGTGCAATGTTTTTCAGTCAAAATATCCATCTGTTTGGCAGAGAATCATAAATCCAGTCCAGTTGCTCTTGCTTTTTAGAAATGTTGATATGCTTATCACACTTGTTCACATTGACGTAGCCAATAACATCTGTTCAAAACAGAATAAACTCACTGGTTGAAATGTTCAGCCCTACAGCATCGCACTTTACTGACTTTCACCTCTTCCAAGTTTTTCAAAGGCTAATTCAAACTAACCATATCTGTGTAGTTTGAACATCACTTCAGTAACCTCTAACTGCAACGACAACATGCAGACGGCTGCACATTTCAGCTTTAACTGTATGAACAACTAGCCAACAAGATGAAAAAGCCAGACCTTATTTAATTGGGACTTGACATCCCATGCTTTCTTTTAAAACACAGCATTACAATGTGTCAATACCGCTGCCCCAGGTCTTAACTGCTGCTCTCACTTCCTCCCTCATTTGGATCTCCCCGTTGCTCCATCCAGACATGTCAACAGAACACACATGGAGAAAACTGAAACCGGCTTTATCACAGTTTTCTCCTCCTGTGGAAATACATTTTGCCACTTTTGCAACCTGCCAAAACTGGACCACACCATGTCGTGGCTGGAGCACCACATTTCAAGTCAAAACTTTGAAGAGCGAGACCTGCACTGAAGCACAGGACTACTGTGCTGGAAAACTGATCTTTCATTTACTGTTTTTTTCTTTCTTTTTTTGTTGCAAAGGGGCCCTGTAAATCATGTCCTTTATACCTCCGGCCGGGGGTTCACCGCCTCACCGCAGGGTGGGAGGACAGCATGATGGGAAAAACATGATGGGCTCTCACTTTAGTGGGTCAGAGAGGTAGAAAGAGAGGAAGAAAAAGGGCAAAAGAGAATGAAGGGCTGTGAAGGAGGTAGGAGGTGCTGTCTACATTGGATAAGAGAGAGACACAGAGACAGTAGGGGGTAAAATATTGAAATATAGTCAGACGGAGAGAAAGAAATAAAGACAGAAGAATATGAAGACATAAAACCACAGTAAAAGCCATAAAAATATAACTTCTATTTCAAAACATTTTAAGCAACCGGCAAGGTAACTCCATACTGCCAAGAAGACACAAAAACAGAACAAAAAGCACTATATAACAAAAATAAATAAAGAAGCACATGGTAGTTATGGCTGAAAGAAGAAAACAAAAGAGGATGCTATTGCAGACAATTTATCAACTGTTCGAAAAGGTCAAGTAATAGATTAATCAAACAACAAATAATTCATAGGCATCTACATTAAAATTGATTCATTGTTTTAAAATATTTTTTACACAAATATGCCTAAAATCTACTGATTCTATTTTACTGCTATCTTGTTTTTGAAGCCTTCTATGACGAAACAAAAATAATACCTTTGGATTTTGGGTTGCTGGCCAGACAAACAAGCTACTTTAAGATGTTAACCATTACATATATATATATATATATATATATATATATATATATATATATATATATAATATCTGTACTCAGACCTAAAGTACCAGCTGCCTCTCAACCTGTGACCAAGCCTCACCAAAACCAAATGAGAAAAGGACAGACCTATTTGAGAGGCCCTGCCACTTCTCAAATAGACTGATCCTACAGACATCAAGCAAAGACAGAGAACAGGGTCTTATACCTCTGATGTAGGTCCTATAAATCAGAGGCTTCTAAAATGTGAGGCCTGGGCCCCAGGGCATGGGATAGTTGGAGGGGGGTGCGAAGGGAAAGAGGTGAGGTAAAGATACAGCATGAAGTGAAAGGGACAGGTGTATGTTCTGAAAGCAACTGGAGATTAATTATTATCAATGTGTCCACTGATTTGGCCTGCTAATTGACATATTCAGCAGCTGGAGAAGCAGTGGCTATGGCACACAGCTCACAAAGGCAATTTAGGCAGTTTAAAACACAAAAGTCACATTCCCTCCCTCAAATATGAACACACAGACATAATATTTGTAGCTTTGTATTCAGTATGACTTACACTTTCCAAGGACACCATTAGCCCCAATGCCCATTGTGATTAATGGCTGATAAACTCATTCAGAAATCAATCCAAATAGATGCTCCTTTCAACTCTACAACCTGCCTGAGCATCATGATGTTTTAACATTTTCGTCAGTATTTTCTTCAAGTAATCTAATGGTAGCTGTCTGTGCTAACAGCAAACTGTTATAGCAAATTCAGCATACTTCTGATGGTGCTAATTTGCAATGTTTTATCTGAATGGGGGTTCAGAGTCAGACTCTGAAACAGAAACAGTTCTTGGCCCAGCTCACGCTCTCTAGGAAGACACAAAAAAACTTACAAAAAAAATTATAAGAACATATGGAAAAATGCATGGGTGAACTATTAGGCTTCCTGCTGCAGTAGCCTAGTAGTGAAATCTGGCAAAGCTTTTGGCCACGAAACAACACTGACTAACCGCTGTTAGGCCTCTCTCTTCCACATAACCCCTCACTGCCACTCGGAGTTGCCCATGTGCAAATCTGCTTTGTGCAGCTTTTAAAAATCTTTTTTGCTAAAACGGAACAATGTAATCCAGGTGCCAACTGCTCAGCCAATCACTATGAGAGACACGAGAATGAGTGAGATGGAGTGAGAACAGCAGACTCAGCAGCTGTGATTTCCTAATGGTGAATTTATACGCTTGGCGTTTTAATACTCTGCGGTCACCTGATATCTTGGACCAGAGCTGTTCATCCATAATTCTCAAGATATAAATTGCTTTGGTCTCGACATCTAATATTGGCTTGTCTGGCTGTGGTGGGTTTTGATGATTGATAGCACAAACATTCAACAAAGTAAGTTACAATACCAGGAGTCTGCTTCTGTGGAGTCAAACAGTAGGACTCAGATAATGTGTCATAACAGAGCTGAGGCAGATCACACTGTTTATATGACTGAAATACTGTATAACCAGCATTTTGAGTAGCAAATACGGTCTACATTAATGAAACCAGCAGCGTCTTCACAGTTGAATTACAAAATATTCCTTTATCATGCAGCAAAGATGCACAAGAACAGCCACTGAAACACTGAACTATAAACACAAGTAAAAGTTCGGCCAAACACTGATGATGAACACTAATACAAACATAATTTATCCAGAAATGTGCAAATGAATGCAGATGCACACAGATTGCTCCCACACAGAGGAGGAAATTATTCTCGGAAATCAGGGGTGATTATTGCTGTAACAAGGCCCCGGGGATATGTCGAGTGGAAGTTGTGGGACAGAACAGTGTGAAAAAGGTGTAATGTTAAGACCAGGTGTTGGTTACAAGTAAGAAATAATATGTGTATGTGTGTGTGTGTGTGTGTGTGTGTGTGTTTGTGTATGATCGAAGGTAAGAGAGACAGGGAGAATGCGGCTGATTATCATAATAAATGATTTGACTGATGTGTCTTTTGCTTTATTTACTGTGTGGGCTTTTATGTAGAGCACCGCATGAGTGAGTGTCTGTGTGTGTGCATTTAACGAAGCCAGAGAGTCAAAACAATGACCTCACATCCTGTCACCATAGCAATGCTGGCCATTAGCCTAACAACAACAAGCTCTGTTATTTTGTTTACAGGCTGTCCGGTCCATTGGGCTGACATATGGAGGCCCCTCAGCGCCCTTCAGCATCTTGACATTCACCCGGTCACTGAAGTCAATGTGTTCAGCCCTTCAGCTTCCTACTTTCTGTTAGAAAGTTCAATGATGTTACTTGGCAGCAAGGCCAATTCCAGCTTGTAAACCAGTTTTGGATAATATTTCCTCGCAATGAAAGCTCGTGCCTCCGCATAAAAGGATGAAATCTGTTTCACAACCTTCACTGATATGAAGCAACAGAGAGGTTAGTGGGTGCAGCAGAGGACAAGTATTATACAGCTACTATACAATCCCACTCTTTTCCGTCCTGATAAATGAATGGTGGTGTAATATCTAATTGAAAGCACACAAAAAGCGAGGCACAGACTGGTGCAAGCCTCAATGCAAGTTAATCAAAATTAAAACACATATTCTCCTGTTCACATCACCACATTTTTGTCTATCTTAGAGTGGAGGTTACTAAAGATTCAGTACCCACCCTGATAAAGGCAGGGATACTGGAGGGTAAGCCAGGTATAGAGATGAATAAGTAAGAGTATACTGACTTCTTTCCTCAGAGATTTATTCTACTCATATATCATCATTATTACCACTGAAATATATAGGATGCTGACAGAACTCCCACCTCCCTACCACAATATCTACCCATATCTACAACTCCCACCACAACTGCAGTAGACACATTGCTTGACTTGCTTCTTCAGTCCCAGTCCCTCATGGTGTTTCCTGACCTATATTCTCTTACACCCTCTTCTCCCTCAGTATTTACAGCTTCCTTTCAAACAACATGCAACTGAAAGTTTTCCTACACAAACACACAATCAGCTGAGACCAGAGCCAGCGTGTTTTTAAATCAAGACCCTCTGTCAGTTTTCTAGTCATATGCTGAAAACATGAAGAAAAAATAGGCCAGTGTGCACTTGTGGAACTGTTTCATCACCACAGCAACGCGAGAGGCAATAATATAATAACATCAGCTGAGGCTGTGGACAGTGTGCGTGAGAGTCTGTCACATCTGTCTCTGAATCAACAGGAATTCCCGAACAATAACAGGGGACAAGGCGAGGAGAAAACAGTACTCAAGTGGAACATCAGTACAGTTCAGTACAACAAACTAAGCATTCACTTATATTCAAACAGCAAAGTATCAAATATTTCTATTAAAAGTGCTGTAGAAGATGAAGATAAAGATTGTGTGATTTTGTCAAAACCCCAAATGCAAGCAAGTAGACAGAAAAGACAGAAAAATCCTAAAGGCAATCGAAATTTTTTTTACTTCCAAAACATCTAGAAGCTCCAGATTTAGCATGTAAAAGGACCTTAAGTGGAGACTGTTTTGTCTACTGACAGGTCTACCTAGCTACGTGCAATTAAGATACCTACTACTGCTACTATTCAGTTTAGCTTAATACTTTATTGATCCCTGTGGGACAATTTATCTCTCTGGGGAGGTTGAGGGTCAGAGGTCTGCAGCCAAGCAACAGACTAGGTGCTAATTTCCCATGTGCATTTGGTACCAGTGAATCCATCCATGAATTGAGCCAGTAGTGTTCTGTGTCCAAGAGAGCAAAACTGAAAACCACTCACTTGAGCCGCAGTGCTCACACTTCTTTCTCTCATTTTGCTCTACTGCCCTCGATAAAACTGAGCACAGGGCAGCACTGTTCAGTGTGCAGGAGCTACGAAGGTGGTGATGAGTTAACTTTCCTTTTTCAAATGTCACTGACTGAAAGCAGGCTGCACTCTAAAGTCAAAACAATAAATCCTGGAAATCGAGAGAGGTTGACTGAGGGCAACTGGTGTGTGTGTGTGTGTGTGTGTAGGTGTGTTAGTTTGTGTTTGTAAGAAACGTGACCATATGGAAATCATTAGATGTGGGCTGATTCAGCTCGCTGGCATATTTGTGTGTTTGCACGTGAGTGACTAGTGTGCTGTCCGCCACCTCCAGGTTCAGTAAGTCAAACACCACAACCCAACCTCCACACACACACGCACGCAAACATTCCTATCTTAACAACAGCAGACTGTTGGACTATGCTGGCCAAGTATTGAACTTTATATTTAGCTATTTTGAAAAAACAAAAAACAAATGTTTTTTTGCTTTGTTTTGATAAAATACCTATAAATATACTTGTCTATCTATCAAAGAGGGGGCCTCCATTGCCTGTCTGTGGTGAACAGACAGGGACATAAATACATACAAATGCCTTCCTTAAAAATGTATTATTTCACTATGCTGTTTTTGACAAATACTCATGAAGTGATATCACTATTATTAAGACTACGTTGCTAATGTAGTGTTGCAAACTGACCACAAAAGTGGTCAAAAGGCAAAACTACAAGGTGCAATGTAAGAGCTCAAGACTGCACCTACAATAAACAAAAACCTTCCCCTTCAAAGTAGTCACTTAATGCAGCAATACACCATTCCTAGCCATCCACGCCAGGCGCATTGTCATGATGGAGCACCCAATTGCTATGGCGCCAGTGCTCTGGTCATTTGCACTGAAGAAAATGTGTCCTCTCACAGACTCCTCAGAGCATTGCAGTAGAACTCTCTATCGATGCACAACCCCGCAAATGAAGAGGATGAAGCGCCATCTTTGGTCATGGAGACTGCAAAATCCGCAACACAGAGGTGGAAGAGCTTTCTGTTTATATAAATATAAGTGTAATATTAACAATATATTACACAATCATTGTGGCGAGCATTGTGCCTCCACACTTCCAGTGCTCGTGCACTTTAAACCTGCACTGATCAGAGCACTGCGTCTTCTCAGCATGCTGCCAAATCCAAGTTCATTAGAACTACACACCTGAAATATCCTGCCAAAAAAAAAAAAAAAAAAAAAAACTTTGTGAAAGTGATAGGTTTCTGCTAAACCTTGAATCAGTGACATCAAACACATGACTTCTTTGTATCTTATAGCCTTTACTTCCTCAACATTTTGTTGGATCATGCTTCAATTCGCCTGACTTTATAAGCCCCTGAAAAACACATCAAAGGAGTTATGCAAATCGACTGTGTCATAGGCAATATAACTTCCTACATGAGTCAAAAAGCAGCACTGGGACTGGATCTAGCTGCTCAGTTGCAATTCAAATACCTCACCAAGAGACATTTAGAGATTTCTAGAAACACATTATTGGCCTCATCAGTCATATTTGTAGGTATAGAGACCTACAGTTTATAACTGTTAAATGACACTCTACCCATGGAGCTGCACAGGACCCCTGGCTGTGCATCCAGAACTGCTGAACACATTAGCTAGTTAATGGGCTACTTATAAAGTGTAGGAGAGAAGGAGGAAGAGGAGGAGAGCCAAAGTCAAAGGGCATGAAGGGGGCAGGGAAGTCATTGACGAGCAGATAGAGAGGCTGAGAGACAGAGTGGAGCAAATTGAGAAGGGGAAGGGAGCAAGAGGGGGAAAGGGGGGAGACAAAGGGGGAAAGGAGGGAAAGAGGGAGAGGAAAGAGAGGGGTGAACCTCCTGAAAGACATAAATAGGCGAAAGAGCACTTGGAGCCTTGCAGTCACTCTTCCCAGACAGCCACATCCACCGCTCTCCTCTCCCCTTCTCCTCACCTCCAGCCCTCCTCTCCAATCATCTGCTGCAACCCTTCATTCATCTGGAGCCCTGAGCAAAACCAGTGAGTAGTTTCTGCACCACACATCATCTTGTTGCTACACAACAGAACAGATACTTACATATGGAAGACACTGCACAAACTGATGGGTGTGTGGAACAGTGGAACTTTATGCAATCGTACTGTAAAGTGACTGAGCTTCAAACAGTAAACAAATGTGACAAGGAAGTGTGGATATAAGACAGTTTATGTAGATTCTATGTATTATATTTTGGAAGAATTAGTGTGGCAGTAAAATGCAAAAATCTGCAGATAAATCTTTCACACATCTGGCTCTATGTTCGTGTAAATATGCAAATAGCAAGAGCACCCATTGTCATTTTATGACAAGTTCATTAAGAAAAGAGTTCTGAATGAAGAGAAAGTCTGCCCATTTACAAATATAGAATTTTTAATTCTGATGCCATACACTCCGATAGTATTTAACTGAATGTGCACGCTGTTCATGTGTATATCTCTTAGAGGCAGGGCTATGCTCCACATAAAAAGAATGCATGACCCTCAGGGGAACGTTTAACTCCAGGGCTCTATTAATCAGGGACACATAACAGTGTCAGAATCGTGCTGCTAAGTGAGGAACTGAGTGAGAAGAACCATATCACTAAGAATTAAAATACAGGGTAGTGAGGATGATAAGATGAGGTATCCAAAGATAGGAAATGCAGCTTTGTTCTACTACATAGTATTTTTGAGGCAGGAATGTAGCGCTCCCCAGGCTCCAACAACATTTCACTATTTGCACTTTAATTAATGTCAGATCTCCAGCTGCCAATCCTGCATTGCTTAACTTGAGTTTACAAGTCTAAATAGTGGAATATAAACAGTGGAAAAAGTGAAAAAATAAGTGAAAAAATGCTCCCTCTGACTCACATGCCCCAACAGTTAAACTAAACAGTGATGCTGCAGCCAAACAATTTGCCCTTTTCTTTGATTGTCTTTTTCAGTCCTGCCATGTACCAGATATGACTGGAAAAGGTCAACTCCACGTAGAGACGTCAAAATAAATGAGAAAAATGATAACTAACTGCAAATCAGACTAGTGCACAGCTTTTAATTACACAAGGACAAAGGACGGGAATATGTCCAAAAAGAAGGGATACATTCTATTTGATGAAATAAAATTAGTTGAATCTTTGAATAAAAAGTGATAAATCAGAACTCAGAGTGTTCAGGTTTGCAGCTGGATGATTAAGCTTGACAAAATCACTGACTTTTCAACTTTTTGTATTCCCTTTAATATATCTTTTCCAGGTCCTTTGTCCTCACCCAAAATCCGCCTTCATGGAGACCACCAGGAACATCCTCACCATCTCTGAGGCGCTCTACCATCTGATCGTCATGATGCTGACACTGGGCCAAGGCATTCACTCAATGCCTGTTCCCACTGATGTCCCCATGTGCACGGCCTCAGAAACTGCACAGTACAGCCTAACATTTACCGGCAAGTGGACCCAGGCAGCTTTCCCCAAGCAGTATCCTGTCTACCGTCCTCCTGCACAGTGGTCAAACCTCATTGGTGAGTGCAGATTGGAACTACATTTTGAATAGCTTATTATTATTATTAGAAGCAGATGTAGAACAGTATTTGGATTGGTTGAGTATAAGAAATGTTTCCTCTGCTGTCCCCATTGCTCAGTGCTTGAAACTGATTCAGTATATAACAAGTAAGTGGAAAAATTGATAAGGATGATAATACATTTTCTTTCCATTAGTAAATTTACAAAAATATGTTTATATCCCTCAGCAGAGATGCATATAAACTGGCTATTGCAGACTTAAGCCTGTTCCTTTCCTTTTCCCTCTCTCTGCTCTTAGGGGTGACCCACAGCTCCGACTACCACATGTGGCAGCGTAATGAGTTTGCCAGCAACGGAGTGCGGGAGTTTGCGGAGAAAGGCGAGGCCTGGATGCTCATGAAGGAAGTTGAGGAGGCCGGCGAACGCATCCAGAGCGTTTATGGGATCCTCTCCGCTCCCGCTGTCGTGGGAGGAACAGGCCAGATGAACACTCAGTTTGAGGTCTTCGCCCGGCACTCCTATGTAAGTCACTCAACACCTGGATTACCTCAGTCTGGGTCAGGGCATTAAGGACATCAGAAGCCTTTTGCTAATGGGTCAGTACATAACAAAGTATTGTGATGCTTTTTTTAGCCTGGGTCAGAGGACTTTCTTAAAACTGTTGCCAATCCCTCCAAATTTACTATGGTTAAGCAGTCTACAATACCAACAACATTTTGGGTGCATTTATCTCACTTTTCCCTTCCAAATAAATGTTCTACACTCATGGGTTTAACTAGGTCTGTGTAAAATATGCCTGACTGCTTGTGTGTTTGCCCTTGTGAACTGTGTTGAGAAGTTATTTCCACTGGGGATTATCTATTGCCAAATCACAGCAATATAACTATGAGTAAAATATTATTACCAAGAGTAATGACAGCCAAAACTATTAAAAATCAGACCAGGAACAAGTCTGTTTTTAGCCAAGTAATAATTTGATGACAATAAAAACAGTAATATTATGAGAGAGAGCACACTAGGTTTTTAACTAGGTTGAGGCAGCAAAATTGTTAATGCTACTTTAAAATACACCCCAGACTGATTTTTCCATATGCAGCTTCCTAAAGGGAGCTTCTGAATGTAGCAGATAATTTATGTCCCGACAAATTATGTAAAACTCTGCGGGTGTTGGCTGTTAAACTTCCTGCTGATGAGTCCCTGGGTAGGGTCATAAAATTGGGGACGCATCTGACCAAACACTATGTTAGGTTTGGACAAGCGACGAGACAGAGTTAGGGGAAAAAGAAGAAACAGAGGTTTGGTTTGGAGGGGAGAGAAATGGAAAAAGTCCAGTTGCAGACTGAAGATGTTCACCTGCACAAAACAAACTATACTTTGACACTGAAATAAAAAGTCTGACAGATCTCCTGAGCTGATGTCACTCGAGTTGTTTGAGTCTGAAGACTACAAGATTAAAACTGAAATAAAACCAAGGGTTGTGCCAAAGTGAGCTTACCAGACCTCTGTAGCCTGCTTCTCATCTCTGCTTGAGGCTAGCAGCTCAAGGCTACATTAGCCACTGCAAACATAACACTTTCAAATTTCTGACCAAACTTTTGATTGTTAAGGTGCTATGAAGGTAATGGAGATGCCAAGAATGAAGGGGAAAAAAGATTATATCTCTGCTGCATTTATTTTAACACTTTCAATTGTCCATCGTGGGTCCAACAGTTATTTGCAATGTTTAGTTGCTGAAGCACTAAAATTTCAAATGAAGGATGTCAGGATGTTTTATAGCCACAATAAGGTTAAAAAAAAGTCCTCATTTAACTGGAACTTCCAAAAGAACCAAATTACTTCTAGCAGTTTCTTTTATGAACTGATAGTGTGGATGATTTGTTGATAAATATGAATGTGCAATGAAGTAATCACATTATAGCTTTCATTTCAATTTGAAACTTAATGAATATGATTGGAAAATGACCTCAACTTAGAACATAATTTACCCATTTCTTCCTCTGTAGCTTTAACCTACGGTAATGACAAACAAATCATATATGGTGACATAAAAACAACTCTTTTCCATGCTCTTTCCCATCCACATCTTTCTCCTCTTCTCTCTCCTCATCTCCATATGTCACTCTCACCCACTTCGTCATTTCCTCCTCTCTCCTTTTTCTCTGTCTCTACGCTCCATGTTCCTCCCCACCCTTTACTTCCTCCATCTGCAGTTGTCGTTTATTGTGCGCATCATTCCAAGCCCTGACTGGTTTGTGGGTGTGGACACTGTTGACCTGTGCGACGGCGACCACTGGAAAGAGAATGTGTCACTGGAGCTTTTCCCGTACGACGCAGGAACTGACAGCGGGTTCACCTTCTCCTCTCCAAACTTTGAGACCATCCCGCAGGACAAAATCACACAGGTGGGACCAGCTGAAGCCAAGAGCAACACTGCATCAATCCAAACCCCAAAATCACAAACCATGTGACCACAGAAATAAGCTTAAAGTTGCTTGTTACAAATGATCTTCGCAGAAAAGCAAACGTTGTTTTCCACCACATTTTATGTAGGAATCTGTACATGCTTTACACTTTTGATAATTACTACATTGCACTAATTATTAAAATGCAAACTATACAGGCTGGATCAAAATACTGCCAAACCACACTTGTTTTACAAGATGTCATCTGTCCCACTTTCCACCCTCCTCCTTTACAACATATGGACATTAGCATGGGGAAAGAAGCTGCAGCCCCAACTAGTGGCGGGCTCCACATAACATCTTAGACACAACAGTTAGCATTATACAATGATTAAGTATTATTAATTCATTTAAACAACTTGTATTTCTGGTGCCAACTTGCAGGAGTAGCAACTTTTAATCAATAGCAATAGCAACCTCAAAGATACTTAGATTACAAGCGATTAAGTGTTTAACTGCTATTGTTATATAAAGGGTGATAGCCCCTTATGATCTCTACCAACACATCTCCATTTATCAACTGTTATTCATCGTCTATTTTCCCATCCACAGATCACCTCCTCCTTCCCTAGCCACCCTGCCAACTCCTTTTACTACCCCCGCCTGAAGCACCTGCCACCCATCGCCAAGGTAACGCTGACCAAGGTAAAGAAGACCAATCAGATCATCAGTCTGCCTGTGGAGCCCACCCAGTCCAACCAACTGCCAACAGGAAACGAGATTGAAGACAAACTCATAAGTAAGTCTGAAATACCTAGAATATCCAGTACCATATAAGAGTAATTAAATACAGTTTGAAAAAAAGTCAAAGCCATGTATTCATGTATTTGGCACAAGACTTACTAAAAAAATATTACATAATATTGACATAAAGGACTTGCTCATGTTAAAACTAAAATTTCTTTGTGTAGTTTTTGACCACGTAATAGTGCTATGAAGAAATGTTTTGAAGAGTAGGCCCCATATGGCGATGCCATAAACATTACCAGTTTCATGCTATTCCACTCATTGACAGTTGAGGGCAATAATGTGCAAGGAGGTATTACAAACGCGCAAACAAAGCCAGTGAAAAAATGTGCTCATCAGTAAGATTACATGCAAAGTCTTCTGGTGAAAAATAACTGTTTTTTCACTAGTATACTCCACAGGATACCCTCAAGTAAGACTAAACTTTAGTATCTTTCAGGTGTAAGACAGAAAATGAAATGTCAAATCAAGTATTTGTACATGGCTGGCAAAATACGTTGATCAGTAAGATCAACTAGTTAAAAAATGTGCTTAAAATATTCCACCGTTCCTACCTTATGCTGCGGTCCCCCACTCTATTTGCATTGACTGAATGATACTATACACATTTAAACAAAAAAAGTAATATGTTTTATGTTGTGGCAAACTCAGATGTAAGGGTTTAACACAATACTAGGAACTTGTGTCTTTTGCTGACTCAGATGAAAGCATTTGCAAGCCATTACAGGCCACACACATACTCAATTACTTCCAACCAGAAACCAGAGAAGTCAAGCGAGTGCGGGGCATCAGAAAATGCCAGGGGCACATCTGGCATCCAGTGGAAAAGTCTAAAGATGAGAGACGGAGAAAGTGAAAGAGCATTTTTAGGAAAGTATGTAGAAATTATGTACAGCAGCTTTTAGGTCATGACCCAAAATGGGATGCAGACACGTATGTTTTAACAAGACCTGGATCCATGAGTTGAAGCTGGATTTACTTAATGTTGGCTCCCAGACTGTTAAATTTTAAGACTCCCTGTTGTACAGATTAGTGGCAACAGTAAAACAGTCTAACTGCAAGGACGAATAGGAAGACAGCTTGGAAAAATAAAGATGAAGAGTGTGTCAAACTGTAAGTAAAGCCAACAACAATGCAGCAGTCAAACAACCTGTCTGTGTGACTGATGTTCTCCAATGTGACAGGAAGGGAAAAATTACCTTTTATAAAAACACAGTTCACCACAGAAAGTCTTAATATATGATTTGACCAGGACAAAGTTTCTTGAGAGGGAAAAAAAGGAACAGATAGCGTGTCAGCCTGGCAGTAGAGCTGACAGTGCGGTAATCAAATTCAGTGTTCAGAGTGACTGTAAAGGTTTGACTCAGCATCACAGACTACAAGTTCGTTCCCCTGACTACCCATCAACAAACAACAGAAAGGGGCCAAGAATCTGCTGGGGTTTCCTGCCCTGCTCCCAGTGCTCCATCCCACCCCTCCAACTGTTTATCCTTCCCTCCCTCTATTAATGCCTCCACCTCTTTCATGCCTTCTTCCTAGGGCTTGGGCAACAATTTTTGTTAAAGATTAGCAATCACCTGCTCTGGATTTAATACATAAAATACAGCACTGGCATAAAATAAGATAAATCAGCATTGATTCTTACAGCATCTTATCAAGTTATCCCTCCATCTGTCCTTAATGGACACACAACATGAACGTAGATGTCAAAATCAGCCTCAACTTGACGTGCATGTTTCATCCCTCCATCCATCCATCCATCCATCCATCCATCCATGCAGCTTCTGTACTGCCTCCCATCCTTCTGCTTTTCTACTCTTTAACCCACAACTAAGTCTGTGATACATATCAGCTCGACTCAAGCTCACAACAAGGTTGGCTGAGGTAGCCTTGAAAGTTCACGATGCTGGAGAAAGGGAGAGTGAAAGCAAGAAAGAAAAAATCATGATAAAACAAAATTTTCAAAAATTTCATAACCCATTAGGTTAGACAACTACTGAGGTGCCTTTTAGCAAGGCACTAAATCTCTCTCTGCTGCAGTGGACTCATTTAATGATATCAGAGTTCTCTGTGAGGAAAGGGTATACTGACAAAGAGCAACCACAGTCAGCAAAAACTCAATAAATAAAGGTTTTTAAAAAAATCTGAGCCACAATTAACATAACTCCAGCAGCAGAGTCACTGCCAAGAATCTATAACAAGAAGCTATGGGTCAATAAAAGCTGCACACGCAGCGTGCCAGCATTTACTGGAATTCCCTTTCATTACTTTTATTCACTTTTGAACTTTCCACTTCTTTCCATTCAAATCTATAAAAGCAAAGTCAATTACCCACAAATTCATCATTAAAATAGACACAGTATATTGAAAAAGGGGGAAATACACAAGAGCTAGAAGGGAGTACCTCTGGAAAAAGACAAACTAAACCTATATGTTAATTAACTATGATTAACTATGATTCCCCCCCTTCCCGTACAGATACCCCTCTGGACTGTGAGGTGTCAGTGTGGTCTCCCTGGGGCTTGTGCAAAGGCAAGTGTGGAGACTCGGGCATGCAGCACCGCACACGCTACATCCTGATGCACCCAGCCAACAATGGAGCAGCCTGCCCCCTGCTGGAGGAAGAGAGGAAGTGCTTCCCTGACAACTGCTTATGACTAGGCCAGGAAAGGAGGGAGAAGAAAGAGAGGAAGGAAAGGAGAGAGAGGAAAGAGAGGAAAACCCGGAAAGGGAGGAAGGGACGAAGACGGAGAAACAACAGTAAAAGGTCTGCGGTGTATTCACATGAGGCATAAATATGATGAGCCAGTCTCCCTTCTTTCCTCCCTAGCCATGGCCTTTTTCTGTGGAAATGACTAATGTACTGACCAATTGTCTAACTTTTAAATTGGGAGACTTAGACTGCAGAAAAAAGTCTCATCCCCAAGTCACACTGATAAATCTGGCAGCACTAGAGAGGTGTATTTTGGCAAAGTAGCTATTAGACACCCATTCAGTTTTGGTAGATTATCTCTGGGGACAGAACAATGCTGTTTTAAACACAGCCATTAACTGAAAATACATTTTCACATTATAATTGGGTTTGGTTTGACATTTCTGAAGATCACAGACATTTGTTTGCCCACAGTGGATTATAACTCCCAGCAGCTTTAATCTAAGGGATTTGCAAATAAATCCGCATAAATGACACTTCAGATCTAAAATCCCCATATCCAAGAAATACTTAACAGAAAATCCAAATATTATCAGCTCCACCACAGAGGAAAATGTCATGCCTCAGTAGATTCATTAGCTGAGGTAGAACTAGCAGAAAAGTGAGTCAGACATAGAAATTAATGTAGGAGCCTCTAAATAATGCCACATTCAAAACATAATGTTTACAGAGACATTGTGGTTACTTTCCTGAAGACAAAGAAAATATTTATTGACAGGATTTTAACCTGTAGTGTACAGTATATCAAATCTGATAGTAATAAATTGTATTCCTTTATGTTATTGAGATATTAGTTCAATACAGAAAATAAGTTTTTGGTTAAAAAAGAAAAAAATGTAAAGGTGTACAAAAAAATGTATGTTTGCTGTATGGTCAATAAAGTGTAAATATATCTTAAGACAATGTCATTGATAACTGTTTCTTCCAGAAAGAGACAGGGAGTTTATTTTGAATATATTTGCACGTTAACTGTCAAATTGTACATGGTTCCTGTAATCACAACATCGGTTTTCAAGTGAGAAAAATTGATTTCCATGATGGACTAAAATCCTTCTTTAGTGCCTCTGCTCTGTGCTGTGTATGACCTTCAAATCTGAACCACACATTTGGGCTTACTTACATTTGGGCTCCCAAAGTAATATTGCAAACACAGGGGCTGCAGGATCAAATTGAGTGTAGAGAGAAATGTTTTTAACAAGATGACACAGGTTCAGGTCCCAGTTTTGGCTCGAACTCACCCTGATGAAGTGTTGGTCATAAAACGGATAAAGGTGCTCACCCACTATTTAAAACAGTTCACCAAATGTTGATTTAAATCACAAGTCCTGAAATCTTATAGAGCTCACTTCATACTATAACTTTCAGTGCAGCACATCCTACTATAAAGCTGGAGTCCCACTCAATGGACAGAACAGACAGCAGTTATATGTAGTTTTTTCATATATGTAAAACAGATAAAAATCTTTTTCCCATGAAGCAACACAGAAACCATGCTGTAGATGACAGATTGAATTGCAATAAGAACTAAACATCTGGTTCATGAGGGAGCTCCTTCCGTTCTGAATGAAGGAGGAAAATTACTGAGATTGAGAATCAGGAGACGGGGGGAGGGGAGCAGATACAGTTTCTAGTTTTCCTTAATAGCGGTTTCATCGACTACGTCTGAGAGCAGTAAGAGTTAAGTACCTATGCTCGCTATAATATAAGTTCAGGTTGAACAAGAACTGATATAGTATCCCCGAAGGAAATAATGTTTGATGTATGACAAAGATAATACATGACATGACCAAACACTTTATTAGGAACACCTGTACACCTGCTTATTCATGCAGATGCACATGAAGATACAGATCAGGAGCTTCAGTTAATCTTTGCATCAACCGTGTGCATCCCTATATGGCCTCAGTTTACCCATCCTCTAATGGCTACTTCCAACATGACAATGTACCATGTCACAAACTAAAAGTCATCTAAAACTGGCTTCATTAACATGACAATGAGTTCAGTGTACTTCAGTGGCCTCCCCAGCTACATGGACTGGAGTATCAAAGAAATGTTTCCAACATCTTGTGGCATCCATGCCACAAAGGTTTGAGGCTTTTCTGGGAGCAAAGAAAGGCCCTGCCCAGTATTAGTATGGTGTTCCTAATGAAGTGCTTGAAGTTTTCAGAATGATCATAAGTAGCAGTATAATATGTCAGTGGTAGTGCAAATGACTAATGAATTACAATTATTAATGCTAGTATTCATTAGAATATATGTTTGAAATAAATAAAAGCATTAGACTGAGGTTTGCAGTTACTATAAAAATCCATTGTAGTTGAATCTATTATTCTAACAGCAGGCATTGTAAAGCATATTGATTTAGCATTCACACTTTCTGTAAAACTACTGAAGTGTGGGAGGAGAGGGAAATCTGACTCTTTGCTTACTTTTGCAGATGCTAAATATGAGAAAGGTTTATTCTGTGTGCGGGTGTGTTGGGGTTTACTTTATGAGTGACCTCATCTAAGGTAAGTATATGGCAACTATTGTATGTAATGGTTTGGATTATATTTTCCACTCAACTTCCAAAGAAATTTGGACTCTCTTTTGTACTGCGGTAACAGACACTGCGACACTGATAATTTTAACTGTATAAGAGGTTGAAATGTGAGCATCATATTTTAAGGAGAAAGGAAGGCAAAAAAAAAAAACTATAAGAAATAAGTTTTGTTGTTTTACAACAGGCTCACACAAGTGGCACCCTGTCAATCACTAGTCTAAGATACCTTGCTATTGGCTCCCTGGTTAACCAGTCACAACACGACCAGAATGTCTCGTCACACAAAGCAGCACCTGTGAATTTCTCACGCTCAAACTGTCTATCTATAGCCATCCACTTCAAATATCTGCTATAGGACATGAATGTATGGCTACAGTTGTTGAAAAATACCTCAATCCTGACTTAGAATTTGCAAAAAAGTCTATCGGAACTACAGGTCAAACATTTGGTCACTGTCAAGTGTGTTGTTATCGAATAGTTCATTGTTAACTGAAAATGGGTTTTCGAGGCATTGGCTTTCTGCTCCAGTGTTACCTGATGTTGGCAGCGGCCATGTATTTTGATCTTGGAGAGCAGGAGGAAAAATGCATCATTGAGGAGATTCCTGAAGACATGCTGGTGACCGGTGAGTCCTGGAGAAGGGAGTATTCCTCCTGAGTGTCATTTACAATCTCAACAGTAGTAATGAATGTGAAATGAGATCTTGAAAAGTGTATTGTGAATTGCCATGTGACTGTTGAATCACAAAGCAATGTTTTATGCACTTCCATGATATGTCTCTTGTTTCAGCAAGTGCAAAAGCCATTTATGACTTGACTTGTACTATACACCGCCACACTTCTCATTAAACAGTGTCTTCTTGAAGACTGATTTATTCTGTGCTTCAACAATAACAAAGTAATTGAAACTGTGGTTAACATGTTGAGGAATATTTAACACTATATTATCGTATTACTACTGAATGAATTTTCATGTAAATCCCAAGACACATATATTCTATTCCCTTACACGTTACAAGTACAATACTACAATTATGTGTGTTTGTGCACATGTATGTGTTTGCACTCATGTGTGAGCATCTCTTACCTTCAGGTTATTTCTTACTGGAGCCTTGGGATATGAAGTCATTCAGCCACTCTCCTCACTTTGGCGTCACGGTGACAGTCAGAGACCCAGGCCATGAGGTAACTGCTCTCAAAGGAGAGGTTCATCACCAAGTCAGAGTGACACAGATGTGTAATGGTAAACTAAAACATGTTCTGGCTTCAAAACAAACGTAAACAAGGTTGATAAGATCTAATAAGACTTATACGAATAAGCCTTTCTCTCTGTTACTGTCTTACAATATATGCTATTTGTTTTTGCTCAATGATCTGGTCAAAATATGAAAAAAACATCTTTCAGAGTCAATTAAAACATAGCTCAATTAAAATATACCAGCCGTACACCTTTTGCCTTTTCACATAGTAACATATCACTCCTCCTTCGTCAGCACTTGACCAACCAAAAAGTACAAAAGACAAAAACAAAATAAAACCATATCTTCATTTTGTTGACCATGGCTAAAGAAATGTTGGCCTAACTGTGTCTTTCCCTCTCTCTAGGTTGTGATGTCCAAACGCTATGGCAAATTTGGTAAATTCACCTTCACAGCTCACGCCTCTGGTCAGCACTACCTTTGCTTCCAAACAAACTCCACGAGGTTTGCTGTCTTTGCTGGGGAGAGGCTGGTGAGACCTGTGGACATAGACACAAATAATTTTAAAAGAGAGAAAAATGCAGCAACACATACAATACTGCAACAATGCATCATGATATCACACACCAAGTCATTTCTCTGGACTGCATGCAGATGGCCAAATGACATTTCATTCTCAGCTTAAACACACTGATAACAACATTAATTTTTGCCATGATAAATCTAGACTTGAACGACTTAGTCCATAACTGATTAGTCAGTGAGGATTTGCTGCTTGTCTTATCTCAGGATATATCTGTCAGATTCTTGAGATGCATAATGGGACAGGTTAAGGAGAATTCCTACTGTATGTTTTCTATTTTGTGATAAAACAGGAATAGATTTAGAGGTCAAATGTTATGCTGGGTTGCAAGTAAGACACTGCATTATTTTAGGAGGTAACAGGCCTAAACATTTGGGAAACACTGTCATTTATGACAGTAAATTGAACAACGACATTCTTTTTAGGCCACGTGATTAATCAAGAAAATGGTTGCCAGTTTAATCGATAATGAAAATAACCATTAGTTCCAGACCTGGACAAATCAGACTCAATCTCACAATTTCCCCCCACTGTGCTGTACAGAAGCTACATTTGGACGTTCAGATGGGAGAGCACTCAATTGACCCCAAGCCTGACAAAACTAAAGACAGCATGGAGATACTGGAGAACAGCCTCAGGCACCTCATTGATCAGATGATGTACATCACCAGGCAGCAGGAGTACCAGAGGGTAAATAAGAAGTATTTTTACTGAGTGTTATCATTCACCCTGAGGTGAAATAAATGTCACTGCATGCCATCTCTTTTCACATCACAGATCCTAAGAGGTTTATCTAAAAATGTAACATTTTAAAAATGACCTTTTAACAACAGCAAGATTTCATGTCTCTGTTCCCCATCTTTTTTCTTATCTTATCTCACTCAGGAGAAGGAGGACGTGTTTCGCCAGATCAGTGAGGACACCAATGGTAAAGTGTTGTGGTGGGCCGTGGTGCAGACCTCTATTCTGCTGTCAGTTGGTTTCTGGCAAATGAAACGACTCAAAGACTTCTTCATTGCCAAGAAGCTGGTCTGATGACGACCTCTGGACTGTCAACACTGTCCCTTACTGCATGTCTTGCCCAGAAATATTACCAAATTAAAAACTCTCTGATTGCCAAACAGATGGTTATGAGGATGAAAACTGTGTACTGTACAAAATAAAAGTGCAAGAACGTTAAAAGTTGGACTACACCCATATATATTGTTATGAAAATGTTATTTGTGTATCACAGACATGATCATTTCAATTCAATTCACTGGCAACTGGACAATGTCATCAGAAGCTGCTGTATTTGAATAGTGTTTTTCCTCATTCTTTAAATATTTAGCACACAGCAGTCAATTTATTGTGGGCTCAGTGTAATCTTAGTTTGGGCTGATGTCAACACACCCTTGTAAAATGTATAATCTTATAATCATGATTATCTGAACCCTTTATGAGCAATTATACATGTGTTTACAGGCCTGAATACACAGACAAGAATAATGAAGCAATCTGAATAAACTCTGAACAAGAATTGTTTTGTGAGTAAGTAAGTATGACTTACCTCAATATTTCATCATCTTTAAGAGTCTTGTCACAGTCATGTAGCTAATGTAAACAATTAGCTAACAGCTAGCTTACTAAAAACTGACGTCGTTACGTGCTATGAGGTAAAATTAGCAAAAGGAAATATATTAATATTGAGCTGCTACCTTAAAAGTACATACGTTTAATCGTTAATTAACAGAGAAACATTAAGCCTATAATTAGGTGGCAGAGGTCAAATACAAAGTTGGTTATAAATAGTTTTGCTACCAGTTAATGGTACAGACGTAGGAACTTTGTTTCTACAGATCCGTTATTTAACGTTAACAGCTACCTAAGCTAGCATTTAGCTTCACTTGCAGCGGGATAGCCTAAGCCAGGTAACAAAATAAATCAGTTTTTCATGTAACTGACTGTGGGAAAAGTGTAGGAAGGGCTACAAAGCTGTCCTAAACTTAAAAGAAATAAAACAGCGATTTTTAGGCACTCAGTCGTGACCGCTGGAATACCACATAGTTTAAGGAATTAAAGCTGAATTAACAAACCCACTCAGAAACAATGAGAGTTCACCAAGCTTTGAAATAAGGTAACAATGTCTTTCTGCAGGTCCTCAGATGTCTTACTGGATCTGCTGCAACTCCTGCTTCCTTTCACCCACTGCCGACCGAAAACTGGGCGTGACAACCTGTGGCCATATTATCTGTAGCGTCTGTTTTCAGAAAGGTGAGTAATTTAAGTAGCACATCTACACTTCAGGTTGTACCATGCCTGCTGCTTCTTCGGGTAGAGTCGGTGAAAGCGTGATTAGACAGAGACATCTGTTGGACTTGAAGTGATACTGCAGAGATGAGTACTCCATTTTTCACCAAGTATACTCCAGGGAGCAGCTTTCAACTAAACCTTTCCGTGCCCAGGGCCTCTCTCAGAAGACCACTCTGAGGGAGCCACAATTTAGACAGTGCTTTTTGTCACACTGGATCTGATTCTGTTCTTGTCAATATTGTTATATTAAAAGAGGGGAGAGTGAAATCTCTAATCCTGTCACTGAGTGCTTCTTGTCATATCCTCACATGAAATAAGAGAGAAATTACACCATTCAAGATTGAATATGGGACCTCTTGAAGTACTCATGGAGGTCCCTTGACCCCACTCTGGGAACCACTGATCAAATTCATGAGTCATAAATCTGTTTCTGATGGGTCTAATTTCAGTCAAACTCTTAAATTTTAATCTGATCTGGATTCCAGGGTTAGATCAAGGGGTTATACTCAGTTATTGTGTCTCAGTGGAGACACTTTGAAAACCCGTTTTGTTCAGTTTATCAGTCTCTGCAGGTCTTCTGTTCAGTACAACCCTGCAAAGATTATGCATTTTATTCACTGCTTTGTATTGGTTATATAATTGCACCTTTTCTTTCAGGCATACAAGGCAAATGTTTAATATGCAACGCCAAATGCCAAGTGTCACCTCTCTCTGACAAAGTAAGTATTTTTCCACATAGTTAATGGCTGGGGCTGCCTGTGCAGGATAACATTACACTGATATCATTTTACAATCCTGCTGTCGTTACAGTCATGTGAAATGTCTTTGTTTCAGAGCAGCTCAGAGGTGAAGGCTTTGTTTTCTGACATCAGTGTTGTGGCAACCAAACACCTCACGGAAATCAGCAAAGTTTGGTCATATTCTTGCTTCACATCATAAAATAGTCTTATTAACTGTCTTTTATCTGCATCAGCCTCTTAGAAACAGCCTTGTTCAGCAATACATCTGTCTCCATGCCTCCTCAAAAAGCTGTTTTGTAGAGTCACATATATGTATTTTTACATTATTTACCAGGGCAGACTTCGCGTAACACTGTTTCCTCTCTGCTCTCAGGTTATAATGTTCCAGGCAAGACATCAAAAGAGACTGTTGACTCACTACCAGCAGAGGGTGAGAGACTCATCCTGTTGCACTGGATGTTTGTTGATGTGTGTCTTTGAGGATTTGCTTTTCTTTATGCAAGTGATGAACTATATTTTTGAGGTGTTATCAGTGCTATTCCTGCTCAGTGCTGCACTAGTGCATCGCTGATCGTTTTATCAATTACAGAATGAGAAACTAGAGGAGGTATTACTCAAAATGAAGCAAGAAATGCAGCAGATGACAAAGTGAGTTAAACCATAAGTCTATAATGCAATTTGATATAGATTTCTAAACTAGCAGTTCATGAAAAGCTGTATGTGTTTTTATTCATCATTTTTTTCCCCTTTAAAGGAAGCTGAATGAACAGAGCGCCTACATTTCAAAGCTTGAAAATTCTATTCAGCATCAGAGGTACAGCACAGAGTAGATGCTTATTAAAGATATTCATATTAGATATACACATACATACTGTTAATGGGATATTAAAAAGTATTCCATCTTACAAACCTGTCTGTCATTTAGTGTCACTCATGTGTTTTTAAAGTTTTATTGTTCTCCAAGATTTAAAAATAAATAACTCTATTCAAAAAGTTTGTAGGGCAAACAGTTTATTAAAGGTTTTTAAATCTGATCCGTCACTAGTGAGTTTTCCTACTTTTACAGCCACTCTGCTGGGTAATCAGCCAGTCCTTAATTAATTCACAAACCAGACTACCCTGACATATATATTTAATATTTAATTTTCCAAAGTGTTTCCTAACAAACATTTGGCTGATGTTTCACTTCAATTTCCCATTCTCTAGATTAGATTTTTATAACCATTTATTCACATACAGTTTATGCATTAAATATCAGATGGCATACTACATGGTCATGCATGATGGTAATACTTGTGAAATAAAAGACTAAATGAGGCTCTGTGGAGGCAGTAAAACAAGTAATGATTTGGAATTAAACGCTGGTTTGTGACTTGTTGGATTTGGCTGCACTTTAGCTTATAAAGTTATTTACAATGAGCTGGCTGTTACACCTCGCCTCTCACTAGGTGTCACTCCTGGCACATCCACCCCTGGCCTGTTACAGCCAGAACTGAATGAGTTTAAAGGGACAGCCACTTAAGTCATCATGAACTAGTAGTATTTTTACTATTCTGGATTAAGAAAACCCTTGTTGATAAGTATTGAAAAGTATTGAAAAATTATTTTCAGCAAATATTACAGTGCACAGTTTTAGAAATGTTACAGTTATCCTCATAGAGCTGTCAGTCAGTCACCTATCAGGTGTCAGTCCTGCTGCTAGGTCCTTTTTAAATATTGTGCAGAATTCAACTTAAGGTAGACATACTGCAGAGAAAACCCTATTCCAAATATTCAGTCTCTTATTCTAGGATTCAAACCGACAACTGTGTCCAAAGCAGCTGTGGCCACTGTCTGTTTTGTTGGAACTGATTAATCTGGTATGTTGCTGTTCTCTCTCAGTGTCAAAGCTTCATCTGTGTCTCAGATGAGCCACAGTTCCCATACTCCACATGGACATAAACCAGGTAAATAATCTCATAATTTAATGACAGTCTTGCATCGATGCTTGTTTTGGTCTGTATGGCAGACGCACTGGTGTCGCATCTAGATAATCTACTGTAATATAATACTGTCATTTTTGTGGGCGATGATGATAAAAATCATGAATATTAATATTTTTACTATTGGACAGTATATATTGTACGTTACTTATGCAGGGCTTTAATCAAGACCATATAACCAAGTCAGAGGCAAGTCCAGGTATGACCAGGTTGACCAAGTCAAGGCAGAGACCAAAAACACACACCTCCTCATACAGTTGTGTTACCGTTGTAGAGTGAGTCATTGTGATATTTCAGTAATTCAACACCATTAAAAGTTTACAATGTGGTTACATTTGTTGTTTAAACATTGCATTACTCGCTAAACATTGTGACTATAACTATGACCAACAACTGTAATAGGTAAGACTGGTGTCCAAGAAAGAAAAGGGTCTAAGACAGTAGTATCTTGAGACCAGACTGTGACTACAACTAGACTCAAGAACTAAAGCCTGACGTGAAGTGTAAAAGATCATTTTAAGGGTATAAATGTACCACTTCCAGAATTGCTCTATGTTTAAAGCTGGTCAGTCATGACTTGTTGCATAATGTCTGTAACACAAAACTCTTAAATACTGATAAGGAAATGCACAGACAAAGAGGACAGGTTAGTTGCACAAAAAGGGGAAAGCTAGAAGGCTAAGTATGTAGCAAGACCAAAAACTCTTATGACCTGGGCCCAATGAGGCAGCTGAAGAACCATGCAACTGGCCCCGTGTTTATTCATCCACTGTATACTAAAGTCTCTTCATCAGTACAGTAGATGCTGACATGTTTTTTGTTTGCTGTTAGTCTTACAGATCCCATATAACTCCCCTATGTCCCTCTCCCGACACTCCTCAGTCACTAATGTGTGAGTATTGTCTCCTTCTCTTAATTTTTCACTCTATCTCTTCATATCTACAACCCTCCTTTTCTCTGTTCTGCTCTCTTCACCTTGCGTAATGCTCTGTTTTTTTTTCTGCCCTGATTCATCTCTCACCCTGCCACAGACCTAATAAGAGAGAGTGAAAATGTAGGAGGTATTTCACTGTGCAAACATGCTATAACCTGGGTTCAGCCCCAGTGTCTTATGTTAGCTTTAGCTGCTGTGTAGCTTTGCCCTGCCCTTCGGCTATCTGCAGAGTCACACACACACACACCTGAATAAGCTTAGCTTTGCTTGGGTTTAGTCAGGAATCTCTGTTGGTTATCCTAGACACCGTTGACACAGGATTGATTGGCTGCTTGAATTTAATAGAGTAAATATTGTTTTATCCTCTGAGACTTTAGATTTTTCTGCTGAGTGAAAGCAGCATAGGTGACGGATAGCGGATATTAACCCCCTTTGCAGTGTTACACCCATGCCTGCAGACTGAATTAATTTTTTCTTTAAAAAGAACATTTACCTGGCAATTTATTTACTGATATATGTCATACAAAGCTATTTTGGAACATGGCTGACAGGATGTTTATGACAATAATAATACATTTATTTTGTAGAATGCTTGTCAAATACTTATATTACTATACTATACTATAATACTTAATATTTTTCGACTATATTGTGTGCTCAGTGTATTTAATATTAATTTGATCTCACAAATGAAAAGAAACTAATGAAATGAAACAGTAAATGTTGCTACGGCATAGGTCATAGGCTTGTTATAAAAAAGTTCAGGCACCTTTTCAGTCCTTCAGTTCTTCCAAATGAACTTAACCAGACTAATGAAGTGTGCTCTTCTGTCTGGCAGCACTGAAAACATGGAGGTGGATGAAAGGAGTCTGTTCAGGAAAGTAAGTCCCATTACTGCTTCTACAATAAATGTCCATATGGCTGCAATTTGTGTGACATACTGTAATATATAGGATCTCTCAAGCTCATACTACATCTTGCCATTGAATTTATGGCTTGAGTACATGGAGAATAAAAGTATTGAAAGAACAAGCAAATAAAAAGTCATGATTTGTGCTCTTTCTCTGTGTGTGTGTGTCTATCTTTCAGCCTAACACTGTCCCTAGACTGTCGTTAATCAGTCCCCCAGAAGATGGACGAATGGGTACGTGCTTTGCTCTACCTGTCATAAAACATGTACATTTTAGTGTTAACTACAGGAAGAACTGCAGTCTGTGTCAAATATAGGCCATAACCTTGTATCTGCTTTGGCAGTTTTTCTGTGTTATAACTCTGGGAAGACTATCTGCTTCTTTACATCAGTGCCAATAGCATTAAACCAGTAAATTCAGGGTGAGTGCTTTGACCTCCCTCCATGCTAAATGTGTATACAAGCATGGTGCTAATGGCTCTATGGAAAATCACATGTTACGCTACCAAGGACACAGCACAATTTAGTCTCAGTCTCTCTCTGCTAAATTTATCAGTCTAAAGTTGCAGATTTGAGAATGAGATGTCACACTGACACAGGCATAATCGCACTGTAATCATCTAGCAAAATCATCCCACAATCCAACCTTGTTTGGGGGGTTATGGGCACCACAGTTGACCACCCACAGTGAAAAAAACCAATGCAGATGTTGCCAGTTGTTATGCTTAGGATTACACATGCTGAGTTCCTCTTCTGTGATTATGTGATTTAGTCTCTTAAGGGATTTAACCTCAATTATGGTGATGGCCCCTGAAATGCCATTAGTATTGTGTAGATTCTCACTACATTCGTAAGAATGTTTTGTTAAGTAAATATTCTGTGGAAGGAAATCATAATATTTAACCAGCATCAGATTGATTGGGCTATTTAAATGCTGAAATACAGACAATTTGATTTATTGTTATCACTAGATAAGGATGACAAGTGCCATTGTTCATCTGTTCTCCATGCGCATGCCACAGGTGTTTTTCCCTGTTGGGTAGCAACCTGTAAGTTTGTGTGAAGTAAAAAATTGTGAGCTACTAATTACTCTGGAAGATGACTCACCCATTTATCTTGCCTTCTTGGAAGCTTTTCCAAATGAGACTCGCAGCGAGTTCATGTGATGGATGAGGAGACACATGAGCCGATAATGACCCAAAAATATGTCATGTATTTTTAAAATCATTATAAGCCATTATGTCTGTGTTACGGATTAACCATGGATTTATCTGGTGTCATATTTAGGCACCATCCCTCACAGGTCGTCCAATCAGAACACACTGGCCAACCATTCTGCTCGCTCTGCAACAGTCAGGTGATTAATTTCATTCACTATAGGCATCATAATAATGTTTATATCTGTCTATATAATATCTCTTACAAGTTTGGGTATTCAAAACTTAATTCAACAAAAAGATTTAAAGGAAAGAAAGTCTGTCTCTGAGTTTTCTTATCATGAACAAATCCTATGAAAAGACCAAAACCAACAATGAACTGATCCTGCTTAGTATTGTCATGTAGCTAAAGCCTGAGACATCTTATTCATCTTCACTTGCACACAGTCCCCAAAAATGCATGATTTACTCCAGTTTGATTTACTTTTGCTAAAAACTACAGTGGTCAGCTGTTAACGGCTCTCCTCTCCTCTCTTTTTCTCTCCTCTCCTCTCCTCTGTCAGTCGCTTTGGGGGAGCACCACTGATCCCAGACATTTCATACGGCCACAGTTCGGGATGGAAGTCTCCCATCTTCAAACCCCCCTCCTCCTTCAGACACTCCATGTCCTCCCTGGTCTGCCCTCCTCCTTGACAAACACACACACACACCCATTAAGTGTCATGAAGCCTCTAGAGGAGATGCACCTGGCCACTGACATGTACACGTCTCTCGCAACCTAAAATTAGTCATTTTTGTTTTGGATTGGACCCTGGATTCACAGGTGATATTAAACTCATTCAGCTTGAACCTGTGCCATGATATTAACTGTATACTGACTGTTTTTGAATTCTTCCAGTCTCCTAATCAATTAAACTGGTAAAATAAGCCTTTTGTTGTTGAATGAACCAGGATCTGTCTCAGTGATGTCTTTCTTTTTCTGGTTCAGGTTTACCTCCCGTCATACTGCAGATATGCTGGTGAATTCTGGTACACTAATTTCTGTGGTGGTGACTGGTATGTAGTCAAAGGTTAGTCATTCAGCTGAGTTTGCGTTGTTTAGCTGTGTTGTTTTGAAAGTGAATTACTCTCAGTAATCCAGCAGTTACACTTACAGGCCTCAACCCACAAAGCCTCACAAGCTTTTAGCCAAAGGCACAGTTTGATGTTATGCTCACTCTGTTGCACCAGCACCTGTTCAATTTACTAAGATAAACTGGGATTATGTTCAAGAAAAAATATGTCCATTGACTTGATTCTACAAGACTTAGTCTTCAGGGTTGACAGACTCATGCTGTGCTAACATTAAGACAAACCTTTAGGCAGCGATACAGTTAACTGCCCTCAACAATAGTTTCCACACTCCTGGCCTGCTGCGTGTAACCTCAGTAACACGACTCGCGATTTCACCCTCCAATCTTGCTACAAAACAGCTGCAAGTGAAGGCAAAGAAGACTGTAGCCATATAGAAACATGATATCACCTGAAGTCATCACAACAGGGGGAAAAGCTGATGCGGTGCAGCGGGTGGTGAGGACGGTCTGATGTGTTCAGACAGGTCGATTCTCTCTTTGTCGACCTGCATTTCTGCCTCTATTGTCCTGGGTTGTCAGGGTGGTGAATGGCGTCTATTGAAGAGGACTCAGGTGTGACTGTGCGTGTGTGTCTGTGTGTGTGTGTGTGTGTGTGTGTGTGTGTGTGTGTGTGTGTGTGTGTGTTCTAGGTCTGTGCACACTATATTCAGGCACTTACTAGCATGTGTGTCTGTGTGTGTTAAAGTTAAAGGGTATTGTGCAGAGTCAGTAGGCTTGATCCTCCTCTGCGCTCCAGTGGGATTTGAAGTCGTTTCCTGTTTTTTAAGGTCCACTTAGAGAGAAATGGCTCCCCAGGGCAGACTAAGCTGTCATGGTGTCACACACTGACAGGGAGAAGACTAAATCAGAATAATCTCTCCCTTATGCACACACACACACACACACGCAGGACGGACTAATATGTGTTCTTCAAGTCACAAATCTGGATACTATTCTCACGCACGCATGCAAGATATCTCCTCCTATCTCTCTGTCTTTATCTCTCTCACTTTCTCTTGCACACACACACACACACACACACACATACACACAAACAGACACACACACACCTCTGCATGGCTCCAGGCTGTACAAATGAGGCCTGCCACTTCAGAGAGCTAAAGAAAACTATTCTGATGTCAGTGGTAATTATTCAGCAGCGTGTTCCCACAGCTTGTCCACCCCTCCCTCTCTCTCTCCCTCTCCCCCTCTCTTTTTCTGTCTCCCTTTCCATCTCCATCTCCATCTCTGTGTGTGTGTGTGTGTGAGAGAGAGAGAAGAGGGAAGCTTCTCACTTAATCTGATCCAGATTTCACACTTTGTCACTCAGTATTTCAGTCTTGTACCTTTGGTGCTGTAAGTGTAATCCCCTCTAGGCAGGACACGACATGAACTAAATGATTTCACACCTGAGTTATTTGTCTTTCTGAGGTGTGCAGAGAGCGTTCCTGTGTAGGTCTGCAGTGTGTAATCTATGATCGTCGCCGCCTTTATTGTTTGACCTTTGCACTGGAAAAAACAGAGGAAGACTAATGAAGATGTTCTTGTTTAAAATTTATCCAAAAGAGCCACCAGGGAGAATTAATTTCTGAATGTTTTTAAATTATTTCTATAAGCCCTATACAGGCCTAAAACAAAACCTTCATTATAATGGGAGTATTTTATACATATGTTCTCTTTGTATCCACTTTTGTGCAGTAAGCCACTAAGATAAGATCAATTAATTTTAATGGTTTAGAGCAGTGCAACCCTCAGGCTCAAAGAAAAGAAGAAAACAAAAATATCTGCTGCATGGGATCGCTTCACTATAAGGATTCACAAGCTAAAGCAGCTGGTCAGGAGGATTGGTGTAACTGCTCTAAAACAAGCCTTTCTCTGCCTTCATATATGATCAATTGACACAAAGTCATCTTTTAAGGAACCACTTGTAATTTAAAATGCATAAAACTAACCGCTACTAACCACAGGCTTGGCACTCTGATCAAAGTGTCCTTGAGCAAGACACTGAAACAAAGTTGCTCCCACCTGGCAGGCCAGCACCTTGCATGGCAGCGAGGCAGCATGAGTGAATGGAAATGCAGGTACTGTGTAAGTGCAGTCTCTTTACCATTTATGACTAATATGATTTATAGAAAAAATGGATTTGACATTAAATTGATCGGCCTGTAGATGGCACTATAGTCTGTCTCAGTCAATATATCATCATGGCTCTAGTATGCATTCCTCTACTGTGTGTGATGGTCTTTGGACCACAGCTGCCTCTGATAGGGATCTACAGGATGAGGAAGGGACGCTCAGGAGGTCACACACACACACACACACACACACACACACACACATACATACACATGTCTATTCACATCTGCTGCTTTTGAAGTGGGTAAAAAGGATGAGATCGAGGAATTGTTGGACACACACAAGCGCACAAAGACGGGCAGGTTCGTTGTATTTTAGCGGAAGAGGGTTTAATAGGGGCAGTTTATGAGTCAAAGAGGAACAGGTGAGGATGGGTGACCTGAACCACTTGTATACTCTTCAATACAAACACACACACACATGCACACATATACAGGCATCCCACATGTGAAGGCAGGCAGGCTGTTGCCTTTGAAGGGGCCTGGCCTCCTCCAACTGTCCCATGCATACTTGAGTGATGTCAGCACGGCTGTGGAAAGATTCCTTTCCTGTCATACACACACATGTGCACACACACTTCTTTATCACACACAATCTCTTTTCACACAAACACACACCACAACTTGCCTTGCCGTTTTACTACTTTCTCAAACAAAAACACACACGCTCTCGCTTGTGTAACACACACTGATTCTGACTTTCTTCCTCTCTTTTTCTTTCTTACACACACACAGACACACACTTGGCAAGATGTGCGGGGAGAAAAAGGGGCCGAAAGACAACACCAAGATTAGGAGGCTTTTGTCACGGCTCTATGGCAGACTTTAAAGGCCTTGGCTCCCTTCCCCTCTGCCAGATTTCTTTCTTTTCTCACCCTGTCTGTCCACATCCCTCTCTTTTTCACGAGGGGGGAAGGTAAACATTTGGTACAGAGAGAGAGAGAGAGAAAGGGAGGAAGGGAGGAAAGGAGTGAGCGAGGGAGGGATGGGTGGAAGAAGGATGGAAGCCGCCTGCTGCCCCCTTTTAGCCTCTTTTTTGTGTTTTTGTTTTCCTAGGTTTAATGGTGGCTTTGTGGCTGTGTGGAGGATGAGTGGAGAGAGGGAGAGGTATGCAAACAGAACAGCGCTTCAGTGCCAGCCAGGTGTCTGTGTTGTTCCCATCTGTGTGTGTGTGTGTGTGTGTGTGTGTGAGATGCATCTGTGCTTTTGTGTGTGTGCATCTGTGTGCACATGCTGTATATACACTTCACTAAATGGTGTCAATCTATTTTCCAGGTGAGTGTGTGTATACCTATGAAGAGATATCTTTGGATTTTGATGAGTAGATGTGTGTATGTTTTTTCCCAGGTGTATGCATGTGTGTGTCTGTTTGAGCCCTTCATGGTCACTGACTCCATTCACCTGAGTGCACCTTTCACAGTGAAAAGGCAGTTGCGGGTAAAAAGCTCCTTTGGACAGCTTCTCCTCATCACCAGCCACAGCTGCTGTTGACTCAAGCTCCCAGGAATCTCCTCCACGGGTTCACACCCTTTTAACCAGCCGACCGCACACCACCAGACCCCTCCGCGAGCCAGCAAAAGGTCCTGAAAGACCTCAAGGTCTAAGGGACTAAACATTTGCCCTGGCAATGGATGATATTTTCACAGATATTTGTGACAGCATAATTACTCAAAAAGAAGTTCTGGTAAATGTAGGTATGATCACTGGTGGGAGTAGAGTGCAGGTCCTGCATTCAGAGTATCTTCAGTGTCTGTCAGTATAAAATCCATCCACCCTGTAGGGATCGTGTCAGTATAAAATGCTCTTGATATTTAAAATTCAGCTCTGTCTGAGGTATTCCACTGCTAAAGCTGCAGCTTCAAACAACTGCTAAACAACTGCAAAAACTTACATAGTGCTACATCAAACTAACACTGGTGGAAATGACATCTTACAAAAAAAGCTGTGTATACTCTGGGTCACATGTCAGATGTCTATGAGTTGTTAACAGCTTCAGCAAATAGTGATTTATTCCCTCTAAACTGAAAACAGATTTGTGTATTAAAGTGTAGTTTTTTCTGCTTTTCTTTCTACCTGCACCAGCTACAACAGTAGCAACCTGCTTATACACTGATGTTTCAGTATTAATCATCTAATGATATGCTTTTACCAAATAGGATTTTTTATATCACTGTACTTCCTCCGCTGCTGGAAACTAGGAGTGTTTTCTGAAGGTGTATGTCAAATGAAAAAACTGTGACCCACTGCAACAAAGGGTTCATCCTACATCTCAACAGCCCAGGAATGTCTTTAGTAAATTCTCACTCTTCTGTTCAGCTTCTCACACAGTTTTACATACCGGTGCTGAGAGGTCTGCAAAAGACCAGAAGAACAAGATCTGAAAGGTTTCATTCACAAAAAAATTTCAACACTGCCAAACACTTTTCCCCCCAGTTTTTTCCCATCCTGTTCCCATTTTTCTTTTCAGAAATGCAAAATTCTTTGCAGGAACTTTTTAAAACATTCCCCTCACGTTAAGGCATCTCTCTATAAAACAACAATCAACATTTTTTTCTGTGTGAGGGATGTGCAGATTACTACATAATGTCCCAGCTGACAGTGGGAGGTGAGATTTGTACTCTATTAGTGAGAATAAAAAAGGCTTGTTGAAGGCTGCATGTTAGATTGATTTTTTGGCTTTAGGGAATTACTTTTCACATAATTTGATGATAAGAACTTAAGGAATATTTGGGGCCAATCAAATAAACTTGGAAAACTTTTTAAAATGTTTTACTGTATTCATCTGCTGTACTTAAGAACCATATATAAGCAAAGCCTTTGTGTTCTTTGTATATGTTTGTTATTACTTATATACAGTATAAGTTCTTGTCAGTTCCCTTCCAAACACAATTACACGACTTTCACAATAAAATAAGAGGAATCTTTCCTCTGCATAGCTTCAACATTAACTTCCCCATTTTTAGCTTCAACATACCCTTTTCAGTTAGATTTTAAAGAAAACACACCTCACAGTTTTGACTCACAATATTGGTTATGTTATGGATCAGTTTGTGTTTTTATTTCTAATTCATTTTAGGTGTGTGTTTTAACAGGATAATCTCTGCTCTCTTGTGTAACAGGATCCTCAACCCTTCATGTGTTTATTGTTGTGTCACTTCTACTATATACTTACCTCTTTGCCTGACCTCTCCTGGAAAAGCTCATAATCTCAGTGAGACTTTCACCTGATTAAACAAAAAAATAAAAAATACACAGAGGTCCACTAGAATTATATACCAACAATAAATAATAGTTTTTCACTAAGTAATTGAAAGTTATTAAACTGTTGAATGCATAAAAAACAAAGAGAAATATGATGGAACTTGTGTCACATTAGCATTTAAATGACAAATCAAAGTTGAAACAGAGGAGACAGACGGTATCAGGCCTTGGCAGTGTTTTCTCCTCCCTTCCTCTTCTCCACATTTCTTTCCCCCCCTCATTCGACACTTCCTCACTCTTCCACTGATCTCCTCTCCGTTTTCTCACCTCCTCTCATCAGTGCCGAGCAGCAGTGAGCTCAACACATCTGTCAGCAGCTCAGTTCTGTGTCATCCTCCTCCTCCTCCTCCTCCCTGCTTTTCTTCATCTTTTCCTCCTCCTGTCTGTCCTCCCAACCCCCCACCCCCCAACTCCTCAAGTCAATCAGATTCACAGGAGATAACCAGGAACACACACACACAAAGGGGGAAAAAAATCAGGAAAAGGCTAATCTCTGAGATAAGAAAAGAATGAGAGTTGAATGTCAAGGGATGGAGACAGCCGGGGAAAGCCACATACAGTCTTTGCCTTGTATAGTATCTCTTATCGGGTCAGTTCTTTCCTCCTCAAATCTCTCACTTAGAAAAATGCAGAGTGTAAATCTTTCAGATCACTTGCTCTGCTGTTTATTTATCACCAGTGAAGCTTTCCAGATGCACGGAAATCCACAGGTTCCAGGATTTATAAATCCCTGGGTTAGGTCACACAGTCGTGACTAGCTGTTGACTTTGCAGAAATTTCAAAACCGCACAATTCCTGTGAGGTATTTTCCTTCTCTGTCTATTTTCATTGTTTTTTTTTTCTTCTCAAACTTCTATTACTTTCCGCTGCACGTCCAATACCCCCTTCAACCCCCTTGCTCAATTTCTGACCTTACAATCCAGAAAGTTATGAAACAGTATATGTGCTTTAATGATTCTATTTTGGTTGAAACTTCCAATACGTGAGGGGAAACTATACATGGGTCAGTCTCCGTCCATTTAATATGTGATGTTAAATCTAATTTAAATGAACTTTGGAGAAACAAGGGGAGCGAGGGGATTACAGGACATGAGGATTTTGGCAAAACTTTTCTTTTGCTCCCACTTCTGTTCTAACTCTTTCTGACAGACTTTATTTTGATTAAACTGCCTTTTATTTATTGTTTTAACTGTACTTTGTTAGTACTGAAAAGTAATGTTTAAGCTATTAGTCTCACTGTTAACCCACTGATTCTTGCAGATTACTGATCTTACGGCTTTACCTTTATTGATCTCACATAAAGTCTGATAAGCCTTTTTCAGGTAAAACATGCCCAGGCACAGATGGACCATACAGATCTACTGAGCACAGGCCCAGGGGCAAAAGGGGGCCCTCAGCTACAGTATATGTGATATGCATGCAAAAAAGTATAATATAAAGGGGAGGTCACACATAGTGACAAACCCCCAGAGAATTGCCATCTGCCTGCCAGAGTCTGATTTAGCTTCTTTTAGCTCATTGTTTTGGTTTTACTGTCTGTTTTCAGAGAAAAAGCTCAGATGAATACACTGTACACTTCCTGCTCAGCACCAAACAGCAAAGTCAGAGCCTGTACTGAAGCATTCAGCAACTAAAGAGTGAGATAGCCTCCTCAGGAGTTGGTGGACCAATAGAGCTAAAGCTTGGATACTGGACTTGTGCGGCCAGAAACACGAGCCAAAACCAATGTCCCTGTGTCTGCTTAATGTATATCTAAACAACTATTTGCTAACATATTAGCCATAACAACTAGATAAGGTAATAAAAATAAAATGGATGATGGGTTCCCATAAAGATCAACACAGAAGTGCAAGCTATAGATACGCTTCATCGGTGCGTCACAGTCAAGCAGTCAATGCAAAGCAAAATGCGAGCATGGAAAGAAGATCATGGAAATGACTACTTTTGTTTGTGTGTCATCTTCTGTTCTCATGTCCACTCCCGTTGCCATCCTCCACCCTTCAACAGTGTTTTCTTTCACCATCTTCCTCTCCTGTAATGAGTCAGAGAGGAAGAGAGAGAGATGGCGGGCCTTCACACCCTCCATCTGCACGCAACTCTTGTCCATCTGTCATCTCTCCAGACAGACATGGTGACAGACGAAACGCTGGCTGCAGGCCGCACAATTGAAGGGCTACAACTATTTAGAGAAGGACATTCACTTAAAGACAGTCCCATGGTGCTGGGAGGTATTGTGCTGGATGGCACTGGAATCCCTGTCTGAGTTTATGTGACAGAGAAGTGAAGCCGTGACACAGACAGATCTGGGACAACGAGAAAAAAACAGAACAAAACAACAAAGTGCCAGATGCTTGGATAGGACTGAATATTTATGAACCAAAGACAACGTCACAGAGATTTAACTTTTTTAATGGCACCAGTAACATGATTACAATGGGAGAGAACAAATTTTATCCTAAATGATGATAGACTGTACAAGACTGTCGATACAAGGATTATCGATAAAATTTTGTATATTCCGTCGGCATGTATAAATACAGTATCTTACAATGACATGAACATGGTATTTGCTACATAGCTTACATTATGATTATAACACAAAATCCACTCATGCAGTATAATGCCCAATTATATGAAAATAACAAACATGTTTAAAAGAAAATAAATTAGAAACACACTTTTTTTTCTTGGTGAATCTTGAGACAATTTAGCATTTACAATGTTTTGCGGGCCAATGTGTTGCTAGAGCTACTGTATGGTCCAATGCATTCTCACTAAATTATCTTCTTTAATTCTTCTATAAATTTAACACTAATATTTTTTCATGTACATACTAGTGGTAAGTGCACATATACACAAGTCTGTTTATTGGCAGTCCATTAGCTTAGACACATAAAACGTAGAGGTTTAACATGTGAAATGAGGAGGGAAAAAAGTAGCAATGACTGGAGATTTTTTTTTTTTTCTGTTGGACAATTTTTCACCCCAGAAGAAAAGACTTCACAATAAAATAACACACTCCAGCTGTTGTTCAGGGTGACTTTGTTGGCAGATGTTTCAAAGGAGAAAAGATGGGGAGGACAAGAAAAACCATCTCAAAGGGAGAGAACAAATGCAATATTTCAAATGCTATTTTCAACTGAAGCTGCTGCTGGAGATGCATATAAATGGACAAGTGCCTCCCTTTATCATTTAGACAGCAGAGTACACATGCTTTTCCTTTGTTGTCCTGATATGCTTTAATTTAGTGGGTTTATACAGAAGAGGGGGAACCTGCTGGAAGGAAGAATAAGGAGGACAGAGAGTAGTTGTGTTTGAAATACATGAGTTGTTCACAGATATCAGACTAATTTTCTTGAGGCAACTTAAAAATACACAAAGAAAAAGACTGCAAAAGACTGCAAAGATAATGTACCAGTGAGTATTATAAAAAAGGGGGCATATATGATTTATCCATGTTAATATGTTTGTACATTTTCCTACTTGAGTTCAAAGATTTATGTGCAAAAATATACGCTGAAGAATGACCACATGTGTAACTGAGTTTACCAGGTGATTTCAATATATCACTTCCTGTCACACGGTTGTTTAAACACACTTGTAAAGTTCTCACTGTTGTATTTTAGATGTCCCGAAGAGAGCCAGCCGAGGGAAGCGTTAACTAAATACAGTACAAATACAATCAACTACATGACAAGCCTATAGTTTCTTTCTTATTTCACATATATACAGTACTTTTCTACATTATCCCCCACCCACCCCATTCACCTTTTTATGTTTACACATCCCTGGACAGAGTCACCCCACTTCTCCAACCGTACACATGACTGAGTGTGCCTCTCAGAGAGGGCTATAATGTAAAACAGCTGAAACCTAAATCTTATCTCAGCATATCATTTTACACAGTTTTTATTTAGTGGTCAGATTCATGAGCACACACAGGAACAATGAGGGGGACACCTGAGAAAAAGCAAGTCTCTTATACATGGTTGTGTTCTGAGAAGGTTTGTTGCGGGTGTTTTTGTTTTATGAGGTTCTGGTCTAAACAACTTTTTTCATGGGCTGGAAACTTCCCAACAACCACCAGGAGAACTGAGACCATTAATGCAATGATATGTTGCATTGTTGTCCAAATAAACGAACAAACAAACTAGCAAAATGTGGTAACAAGAATATCTCTTAACACTTTCCAAGAAGAAAATCCAGCAAGCTAATGTAGTGTGAAAACTCCAGTGCTACTAGTTTTACAAGTGATTTTGATGCACTCATTGCTGCAGTTTTAAAAGTAATCTTTAGATTTTGGATTTTATTGCCTGTAAAAAAAAACAAGTTTATGGGCTTAAAACCTTTTGTCATTATGGTCACTCATATACAACATCATCGCGTTGCAACCACGGCCCCTTCTCTCACTCCCTTCTGCTTGAGCTTACACTGACTAACAAAACAGGTTATTCTTGGATCTTTTATTTAGCGTACTAATTGCTTTACTCCTAACAGCTGCAGATGACCTCACTGACACATTAAAGGCCCCGCACAAACACACAGGTGTTTTTAGTTTGGTTGATTAGACCTCTGCTCAGGATCAAGCCAGGAGGAGCACCATTAGGAGTTACTTATGTTCACCAAATTCAATGTATTAATGAGAATAATAAAGGTACTATGTGTCCAACTCTAAAAAAGTGCAACACAGTTGAGAGTGAGGAAATCTTAAAAAATCTCTTAAGGTGGTTAGTAAAATTAGTGGTAACTCTGCAGACGACTGAATCAAAACACACAGAACCAAATATCCCAGATACTTTGCTGAATGCAGTATTATAATTCATTGCCACTGTACGGGAACAAGACAGGTTTTTGTACTTGTAGATGCTCAGTGGGTTTTGTCATAGTGATCGACATGATGCACAACGTATGGCTCTAAATTCAAATATAACAATACTGATATTCAGTCCAGTTACAAGCTGTATACCATTATTTTACCTTTAAAATATCTTTTAAGTGTTGATTATAATGTTTTCCATTTTCTTTATCATGGTATCACAGGCAACTCATTATCCAAAACTTTGCTTCAAGAGAGAACAGATGTCTCTGCCTCGTAACAAACACAGAGCATACGCAAACCCCGTTCAATTATTCCCCGGCTCATCTTGTGTGGTGCTTGAGGAAGAGTTGAGGGTTCAGTCTCATCCTTTGACTTACAAAGTCTCTCTCTTTTAAGCCCTCTAAATCTTGTAACAGATTAACAAGAACTTGTCATACATTCGAAGATCCGAGACTGATCCACGAAATCTGGATTCAATTCTTAGAGGGCGCCATTTTACACTGAGGCATTGTTGATGATCCCTTTGCGAGGGAGAGGTTGAACATATGACACGAGGAGAACGGATACCTTTCATCCCTCTCACTTCTAAAGTCAGCAAGCACCAAACAGAGCTGAAAAGGAGACAATGCAAACAGGAAATGCTGCCATTCTCCATGAAGTAAAGGGGTGGAAACTGTCAGTTGATGTACTTATCGGAAATCTAATGATTACTTCTGCAAACGCTGTCTGGAGGAGGTCCTTGGTTGTGGGGAGAAAATCACATCGTAGCTGCTGCTAAAATCAATCTACTCAGAGAGACTGATATTAGTTCTTAATTCATACAGCACCCAGATAGCAGCTGGACATTTATCAGAGCAGCCGTCGTCCTGACAGAAGCAAAAAACCTGCAGCCCTCATGTTTTACCGAGGGTGTGGATACAGTGGAGTTTGTCTTGAGTTGTGATTCTTATGGCTCAGTTGGGCTGATGCCTGAGATATACTCTGAAATTAAACTATTACATTACACACATGCTATATTGTTCTTTATAGATTACCCAGGATGAAGTAGCATGCTAAATGCCATATAATCATATTCTACTATATACACGAGTGGCTATATTTGGAGCCTTGTAGTATTTGTACTGTAACTGAGGAGGTTGTGCTTGTATCCATAGCACTGAAAGAACAGAGGCAGATAAATTGGTGGGTTGCTGTAAAGTTACATTGAAGCTGTGAGTTCATTGTTGCTTCAAATAAGGCCTTTGAGCAAAAAGGGAGAGATTTGTACACGTACAGAGGAGATTTTACTTAACGAGAGGCTCGAATAAAACATGTTTTGGGATTTTTCTCTCATAGATTGCAATGAATAGGCTCCCAGGCTGGCTAAAAATAAAGATCTTTGTCTCTTTTTACATTCTTCATTGTTTGTGTCTTGAGTAAGTCCGTTTGCACACAACATATGGCTGCAGCAAAATGAGGAAGAGCTGCGTGATCCCATGTTTCTATATATGAGTCCGCATGGTCTCTTGCATGTGGCTTTCCTTGTTCTTTGCTTTGTATGTCAGCAGTTAGCGTGGGCTGTTGTGACCGAGTCTGCATGCACAGGAAACATGTTCATGTAAGAGTTGAACGTGAAACACCAAAGCTTGCCGCTAGCCTCGCTGCTAACACTGGTAGTGAATGTGCTGGTGCTGGTGCACTTTCCCGTCCACGTGCGAATGCGTGTGCGTGTGAATATCCGTGTAGATCTTTGGGTAGACCTTCGGAGCCAATCCGGTGCCTCCTTGAGCCAGGAGCAGCTGCTGATGTGCAATGTAGTCCTCATAAGAAAGACAATCTTTATCCCCGTTGGCCGGTTGAGGAGGCAACGTTGGGCAGGCTCGGTCACGACTGGCCACAGGTAGACGCTGAGCAGCCGGCAGAGCAGAGGAGGAGGAAGGGGAGGAAGAGGAGCAGGTGCGTTTTGATTGGCAGAACCAGAGGAGGGCGGTGCCTAAGATGAAGGCGACACCTGCCGGTATTCCAATAATGACTGGCCAGGGTAGGCTCGGGGATGTTGCTGTGGGGACAGAGTTGATCTGGGGCTTCAGATCTGTGAAAGAATGAGAAACATGAAATTAATGAAAGAACAAACAGCTGAAAATATGAATCATCCGTCTAGATTTTAATGTAACACACTCTTATAGATACAGGTATGTTGTGTTACTTGATAATATGATGTAACAAAAGGGGGTTTGTTGGTCTGTTTGGTGACTTCAGCCGCATGATAACAGTGATGGCAACATGCTATTTAGTTTATTGTGTTGTTAGTTTTCTCTTGGTTAGCTGATGGTGTTAGCTGGTGATAAGGAACTAGGGCTGCAACTAATGACTCTTTTCATTACCAATTAATCAGCTTATCTCAATTATTTGCTTGATTAATTGATGAAAAAAATCAAGGTAACAACATCTCGTTCTAGTATCAGAGGGATAAATACACACAATCATAAACATTTCTCTCTCTCTGTGTTTGACGTTATTTTCTCTCTTTTTTCCTCTGACCTGGTAGGACAGTGAGGTAGGCACTCCTGAAGCTGTAGCCCATAGTATTGGCTCCGAGGCAGATGTACATGCCAGCATCCTCCTCCTTGGCTCTGGTTATCAGCAGCTTGTTGAGGTAAGATCCATCAGGACGTGACCAAACCTCTCCAGTTGGCAGGACCACGAAGCGATGATCTCCAACCTTTGAATAAAATCATAAAGTACAAGTTTATTTATTAGTTATGTCAGTAGTTAATAATTTGTCCTTGGCAGGGCATGTGCTTGTACCTCTATGGTGGAGTTAAACTTGTTCTCATCACCAGGCTCGACTCTTTTAAGCCACTGGATGACCGGCTTGACGTCACTGCGGACTTTACACTGGAAAGATGTGGTTCCTCCGTAGTCCACGGTGGTGTTGACAGGGTGAGTACCGGTCAGGATGGGTTTAGAGTTGGTACGCTCTGCACAAAGAGACACAAAAGAGACAAACACACATACACAGAAAGAAAAGGTATGATTTATAAATCCCGATATTAAATTATATTTCACTCGCCAAAGAAAAAGATCAAATTCAGCTGTAATCAGAATTTAAATCATGGGAAAAGCACAGAGAGGAAACAGTATGTTCTCTTTTTATTGCAATTTATTTGAACTGAATAAAACTTAAAAAGAACGCACCGACGCTGAGAGAATACAATATGGTTTGAAAGCATTATTTGCACAGTATCTGCTGTATTCACCGCCACATCCTCCCTCTCTGCTGACGATACACAAACAGATCCCTTATCTTCGGCTCCCGCTTTTTCTTTCTCAGTTTATACAGCAGAATAAACACACCTGCCAGAGACATTCAATCGTCTCCTCTTTGGTATCTGTTAATGCAATCTCATGGGAACATAACCCAAGAAAATCTTTTTTTTTCCTTGTTTGACATCAGCAAAACTTGTTTTCAGCACAGTTTAAAACGTATCCTCAGTTTTGGCTGTCTTAGAGGATTAAATCATGAAGTTGGAGAGGACTATAGTTTCCAAACTGTCCATGACTTTCTGAGAGGCTCATAAGGTGTTGGAGAAAAATTGCAGGTTTAAGACTCTAGGAACACGCTGCAGTGCTAGCTTTGTTTTATTTGTTGTTCTGGTAAGCATGGCTACCTACAATGAAATGCAAATAAGATAAAAGTGAAAAAAACATTCAAACAAACAAACATTTATTCTAGGTGGTCAGTAAATGCTTTGGAGGGATGCCGAATAGTGTGGGTGTAACCTGCATTTAACGTATGTAATCTGTAATAAATCCTGTCTTTAAAAAGGATGCTCAGAGTGCATGTGCATGACCATCAGATAATTTATCATATTTATACTATACTCAAGTAATCTCTGTTTATATGCAAATTTAGATGTTTTGTAAGGACTTAACTGTTTTTTTGTCCTGGACTTGTTTCTTTCTAGTTTTCTGTTTGTGAACCGCTGTGAATGACTGACAGCTGAGTGAAACTTTACTGATAGAGAAAATGTCACATTTGACATAAGCGAGCAGAAGTTTGATTTACTTCCTCTCAGTGTGTGTGTATTTGTGTGTGTGTGTGTGTGTGTGTGTGTGTGTGTGCACGTGTGAGTGCATAAATGTCTTTCAGGAAAGACAGCTGTAGTTTAATGTACAACAGATGTGGTGAGTAAAGCGAGAGTCAAGAGAGCTAGTCTAAGCCTCTCAACAGAGCTATAACACTCAGTAACACACAGCTCAATGCGCACGCGCGCGCACACACACACACACACACACACAAACACAAACACACACAGACACAAATTCAACACCAACTCCAACACCACCAAACGGCTCAACATTAAATCACCCAGCTTCTGCAGCTTTCCAACACGACCCAATACATCAAAAAACACTCACAACACATCGCAGCGCACATTCTGCTCTCAACAGTGAAACTAGACCTTTTTTAGACTCAAACTGCAGCTGGCTCAACTTCCAAACTAAAAAACCTGCTCAACATTCCTCACTCGCTTGACTGATGTTTACTGACAAGACTGGTGGTGATCAATAAATGCCACTGGAGTGAAAGGAGGCTTCTAAAAGCTATTTTAAACTTCTATTCTTGGTGCAGCTCAATTGCTAGCACATTGGTGAATGTGGGCTCTGTAGCTCTACAACTACAAACAGCATTTCTGACCATGGTTTAAAGCATAGAAGTACCATCTGTTACTGTTGTTTAACACTATCAACATGTAGTATTAGATAGTGTAAGAGAAATCTGCTGATGACTGACCACTGTCTTCATGTCCTTTTCTCCTCAGAAAGGATGGAAATCTAAACTCAGCTCCTTTCCAAGCACAATGAGCGCTCTCTCTCTTATAAAAGCAAAGACTGATTACTTTGCCAACAAATCATTTGAATGGTTGAAAAGTTAATTATGGTGTTCCTGATCATATGATCTTAGATGTTCTACATAATCACCGTATTGTGAGCCAGAGTGGAAACAAAACGTATTTCAAACCCTGCCATTTAGTCAGACAGGCCTCTCAGTTAAACAATAATATACATATTGTGTACAGCATAATGTATGTTATTGTTTGCACGAGAGGCATGGTGTATCATACACCAGCAGGAACGTTTAACAAATCACACACCACAATTCCAAAAATGTACTTCAGATGTGTCATGACATGAGATGACCACAGGCAGCCATATTTTTTTTTACATGCATTCATATTTTTAGGATGCTTCATCTCTCAAAAGTAGAGCTGAGATGATGAATGACTGACAATATTAACATTTTATATACATATTAGCATTTAACAAATTTGAGAACCGACAATTGTCAAAAACCAATCCACCCATTGGTTTTTGATAGAGGTGAGGTACACCCTGGACAGATTGCCAGTCCATTGCTGGGCCACTAACCCTATAAATGATGCACACAAATCACGGTCACTCACGTATGACTTCCACTTTGTAGGTGGCGTTGATCTCCCCTGCTCTGTTGGAGACGTGGCAGGTGTACTTCCCGCTGTGCTCCGGCGTCAGGTTCTTCAGACTTAGAGTCCACCTCTTCTTCTTCCCGTCTCCTCCACCTCCTACTCCGGCTCCACCGTCCTCATCCAGCAGCGGCCGACTGTCCTTCAGCCAGACGATGTCGGGGCGAGGGTTACCACTTGCTGTGCACTTCAGGCGCACTGAGCTGCCAACTGGGCGAGCGATGACGCGCTTCCTCATCTTTGCCGGCTGGGTAAAACGTGGACGTACTACAAGTGGAAAGATGAGTGAAAAGGAGATTGGAACTGTTATTAGGTATAAATCTATTATCATAAACGTATGTTCTACTGCTGTTAGCTGCTTGTAGGACATTGGACCTTAATGTAAAGCTACAGTTTCAATTACAGATGTTAATTTAAAGATATATATAACACAAAGAAACTCTCTTTCTGCTGCTCAGTCAGCCACAGATATAAAAGAAGGAGGGCAGACAAGGAGAGAACAGCAGAAGTAATTAGCAGAGATAAAGGGTTTAAGGAGCAGTTTTATATTTACAAGCAGTGTTCTGTTCTTCAGGCCAGTGAAAGGAGAACAGATTGTGAAAGGTCATGGAATTCATCAGATTCTTATTTGACACTTTTATTAGACGTAACGAGCGATCAAAGCCACATTATGTGAGAAGGCTGTGACACGGAGGGAGGGTTCAGAAATGTTTCAAGCCTGTGTTTCAGATTATATTAGTTTTCTTCCCAGAGACAATTTTTGTTATTGGAGATATAAACTCTTTTTTTTATTTTTGCATTCTGTGTTGCTTTCACTTGTCTTTTAAGACTTTTATTTGGAGTTTGTTCCTAAAACCCTAAGGTTAACCTGTTGTGCACTTCCACTGTTTCTCTTTTTGGGAATGCAGCAGTGGATTAAGTTACTGCAAAATAACAACTTTCTTTTAGGATAGAAAGAAGAATGAATTAAAATGTCTGGATGAAACACTGCATTATCCAAAAGGTACTAGGAGCAACTCTCTATAATCATACTGATATTATACGCATGTTTGCTTGGCTTTATGAACTGTGCGTTGTTTTTTCCTAGTTACTTAATCTGCAGCAACTAATGTGATTACAGATTAATTTTCTGCCTCACGAACATTCAGCACTGCTGCGTAACCTTCCATTATGGACCATGAAATCAATTTCTTTGAAGTTAATAACAATCTGTATCTACACAAGTATATATTTATGCCTGGTGTGAAGAGGCTTCTGTTTTTCCTTCTTCAAACATTCTGACCTTTGTAAACAAGAAAAAAATGGAATTAGGAACAAACTGAATAACCTCAGCCTGCACACTTTTCTTTTTTAAGACTGGGTGAATTTTAGGCCTGAATACAAGATTTAGATGACTATTTTTTGCAGTGTAAGGAGAGTTAGACAGGCTGAAGTCATCCCCGCAGGCAGTGCCAGGAATTCCATGTTGTGCAGTAACAACATATGGCACTGTGCCTCTTGGTATATACAACCTTAATTTGCTGTAATAAACCCTAATTGTTTTGTTTAAGAAAAAATTCTGAATCACTTCCTCTTCTCTCTGACACAAAAGACTTACTCACATGACCGGGAAACACACACACACACATCAACATGCAAATACATAGACACACAACAGATTTGTTATTTTCCACTGATCCAGCACCTTTTGCCCCAGGTTATATGCCTCTGCTACTCTTAAAAAAAGCCACATATTTAACATGAGAATTGACTGTAAAACCCAGAAACCTGCTTGACGGCTCTGTAACATCACTGTAGATATCCGGTCATGAATGCATATCTGTGCACAAGTCATAAAAAGCCAGACAGTGAATGGTATCACACCAAAACATCCTTTCACCCATGCAAATCCTTCCTTACAAAACATAAAATGGCCAGTTAACCACATACCCCCTATTCAAACAACCACATCCCTCCATACAGTTGCATGACTTAACCCAATCAAGCCATTGAAAAATATGCACCCCCACCCACACTGGAACTACTATGTATTTATTCATACACACATATCCCTCTTTACAAAAACACAACAATCAACAGGCAGTGAAAACAGATCAAAGAGGAAAAAAGAAACGGGGAGAGAGGGGGGGGGAAATCATTCACAGGAGCGCTTGATTTTACAGCCCTCATGTTCTAGCAGATAGCCATCAAGCGGAGCATAAATCACCCTGAAACTACTGCAGTTGCGTCTCTTTCTTTGGACACAGTTATTATTCTAGCTCTGGGTAAACAAACAGGGGGGAGAGTTATGTGATGGGTTTGTGCGCTCAAATCTGGAGATTTCACTACGGCTGCATTACTCAGCGGAATATAGCTCTCTGCTGACCGACCCCGAAGCTGGGCAGGATGACAAAAAAAACATACCCAAAAGGCTTTTAAGTCTCGCCTTTGTCCCCCATGAGTCTGAGAAAAGCTACTGGACTACAGCTGAACTGTGAGCACACTGAGTCAATAGATCTAACAGAGGGTGAGGAAAATAGAGTGGAGGAGAAGTAGAAGACAATGATTAATAGTTTAATGTTTTGGCAATGTCTGACTTTAAATTCAGCTGCACTTGCTTCAGCTAAAATTAACTGAGAAGAGGAGGGAAGAGCCAAAGCAAAGTGCAGCTCATCTGAAGTGAAGTGAAGGGTTTGGATGAAGATGAGGTTAGAGAATGAACAAGGTGCAACTGAAATGAACTGATTTACAATGTCTACGCTGAACCAAATCAAACAAAAGTTAAGAAGGAAACAGATGGAAAGAGAAAGAGCGGAGTTCATATGAAGGTTAAAACATACAGAGGACTGACAGATTGCTAAAAACAGATGAATAAACCTGGAGTGATTGCAGAAAAATTGAGAACAAAGAGAAAGAGACCAAGTTAAACCAATAAAAAAAAGTAAAGGTAAGAGAGAGGGCACATAAAGAGGCAGAAAGAAAGAAAAACAGAGAGAGGAGACAAACTGAGGGCAAACTGAGAAAGCGGTGATAGAGAGAGGGAAGAGGGGAGAAGGTGAGAGCCAGAACAGGCGAAAGGGCAGGCTTGTTCTGGGTCTCTGGGGCCACTTCAACACCACACTTCACAGTGTAAAAATACTACTGACCCTCTGACAGACCGCCTTTGATCAGACAGTGTGCCAGAGAGAGAGAGAGAGTAAAAGAAAGTGTGTGTGTGTGTGTGTGTGTGTGAAAAAGCATTGTGATTTCCAACACTGATTTTAGACTCTGAGATAATAGAGATTTTTGCTAAATGAGGTCATTCTGGCTGATGTTTGACTTGTGTAGGCATTAGTGTAAGAATTAGGATTACATTTATCTCTGGTTTAAGGTGAATATTTGGGTTGAAATTGGTACCTTGGGAATATTTAAATAAAGTCTGATTTTAGATGATAGTATTGAAACCAATCTTGTTTCTGTGCATGAAGTATGGCATGAAGAGGCAGTTAGTCTAGCTTAGCATAAAGACAGGAAATAGCTAGTCTGGCTCTATTAAGAATTCAAAAATATGCCAAACATCACCCCTACAGCTTAGTATTTTACACATATCTTGTTTGTTTATCTGCATACAAACAGAAATATACAACAATTTGCAGTTTTGTAGAGAGTTAACTGCTGTGACTACTTCTTAGCAAACTACAGCTGGAAGTACAGCCATGCTGCAACGTTATACAGAAGCACTGGTCAAAAATGCAGTTACGTTGCGTTATCTATTTGAGTGGCAACCACAGAGCCTGGTTAGATGACATTGCGTTGTGGCAAAAGTTGAGCCAGGATCAACTCTTTTGCTGACTTACTGCAATTTTTTTCTGAAGCCCCCATATGTTGGAACCCCTGCTACAAGACTGGACTGGCCTCTTTCACATAAATAAGGTGGCTGCAATTTTCACACAGGGCTACAGTTGGTCTCAACACTGCCTTAGCCAAAGCAGTGAGTGTGCATACTTGGTTATGTGTGAGCACAGAGAGGTAAATAGAAAAAGAGAAAGTGTGTGTTTAAAAATGTGTGATTAAAAAAAACAGAAAGAGGGAGAATGCAACAAAAGAGCAAATGAAAGTGTAAGTGTGCATTGACATTTATGACAGATAAAGAGAGGGAGGAAGGAAAAGCAGTTAGATAAAAGGATAACAACAAGCAAAGAAAGGAGGGTTAAGTTACATGACTGGGGTCCAGGGTGACTTGGGAGGGGGTGGGGGGTGAGGAATGTGTCCCACCAAATCACACCTCACACAAATAGACTGCTCTCCACTCTGTCAGAGCCAATTATCTATGCAAACAACCACCCTGATGTGTGGCTGTGTGTATTTCTGTGTCTGTGTGTGGGCATGTACCCTCACCTCCTACCCTCTGACAGTTTGCAAGGTGTTTATTGTACAATCAGCTACTGTGTGTACTGTATGTAAAAAAATGTTACACACTCTCAGCTATCTAAGGTGTCACTTCAAGGCTTCCTATTAATTTCCAAAGTTTTATACATCTATATTCATGACATCAGAGAGTACTTACCCAGTTTCCCAGCCAGCTCTGGGGCATGTTCAGAGTCACCATTAGCCATCCCTGCTCCACCTCTTGAGCTGGAGTCATCTGAAGACATAGAGGGAAAGACAAAAAGTTAGTGACAACTTCTGAAAAGTTGATCATGAATAATATGATCTAGGAGGTGTCCTGATGCAGGAAACTCCAACCATCAGACAAAGAAATAATCTCTTGAATGGTAATTTTCCTGATAACATCACGATTTCTACATCCAACTGTTGTTAAGCCTCAAGGGTGGATGGGATTTAGGGAGGAATCTGTTTTTTTAGCATTAGAATCTGACAGTTGCTTTATATGATACAATTGTTTTAGTGTGGGGTCTTGAAGTATAATCGTTGAAGTACACCATTTTCTTTATGGTAAATACTCCTCAACAGTAAAAGTAGAAAAACACAGGTGGATCAGTGTTTAGAAAAGGAGGCTGTTCATAGGAAGACTTGTGACCGGATTTCCCAAACTGGCGGGTAAACGTTAGACTGAAGTGCTACAGTTCAAGATGTCAAAGCATCTTGAGCATGAAGCAATGCTGACAAATGTGACAGAACAATTACTGCACCACATGCTGAGATCTCTGGCTTTCAAACTCACTTTGCTGCCAGCGCTCTGCCCTAAACACCCCACCATGTATTTCAAACCTCTGGGCAATGGACCAGCATCACATTTCTTGTCAAACCAGAAAATCAAATGACAAATAATATGATACAGTATGTCTGTCCATTAGTGTGACTGTGCCAGAGACTTGTTGCTGCTGCAAATCACTGGTGATGAAAGCCATAAAGTGAATGCTACAACTATCATGCCTCTACCTTTTAGCCCTGAAATTACTAATTCCTGACTCACGCCAATGTGAAAGTGTGATCATAAATTTTTGTCTTAAACATCGAAAAAGAGGAAAATTACCTTTCAGGAAAAAAAAGAAAGTATAAATTTTTTTTTCAATAACCTCATATTGTATCTATCTACTGTACTCTACTGTATCATGTTGCTTTCGCTCTCATGCTGGTGTATCAGTTTCCTTCAGTCAGCATGTCTTCCCATTGATCACCAAAAAGATACAAACATCTGTCTGGACCTTCACGCTAGGAGCCACTTCAAGATGGAACCAATGTATCCGAGGGGCCCTTTAACAGGGAGGTTTGGGGGGCGGTGGGGGTCTGGTACAGTGCAACATCAGGTCTGTCAAAATACATAGTGGGGGATGGGGGGATGTTTGAGCAGTTAACTTGGCTTGAACCTGAAACTTCAACCAAAACCTGATGGTAGTTATAGGAAGAAAGAAAATGGACCACCTGCAGAAAGTGCATGAGAGTGTGCGCGTAATTGTAAATGGATATGTTTATCATGCATGTTGGTACGTATACGGATCAGTGTGTGGATTTTTAGAAGACCACCTGAAAGCTCTGAGTGTTTAATACTGCGCCAAATCTCTTTAAAGCATCACTATTTGGATGATGGAATAAAAGACGCATTTGAAATGAAAATGCCAGGCATGACCTGCATCCTCGGGGCTGGTATTAATAGCAGGCAGGGCCGCGTGGTACAGGCCCTGCATGTGTGTGTGTGTCTATGTGTATCTTTGTGTGTGTGATATAAATTCCTGCATGGGTGTGTCCGTGCATGTGTGGGTGCGTGTGTTCTGGCGTTATTTAACTAAATGGTAACTTGAGGTGCCGGTATTCCCGTCGAACCTCACTCCTCCATCCCCTCCTTCCCTCCCTCCCTCTGACTCCCCCCTTCATCCCTCCCTCCTGCCACATGCACAGCGTGTTCTGAGAAAGGGCAGTGCGTTTGAAGCCGAGCGGCATGGGGGTCTGATCTGAAAGGGGGAACATGGTTTAGCACTCTTAACGGCTAGCAAACCCTCCCCCAGGCCTGGTGCGAGCCTGTAAACCTTGCTTGGCAGACCTCCTACAGACCCTCTCACAGAGGGGGGTTGGACCGCTTCCACTGTCCATACAGTACAGCCATACATCCAGAGCATCAAAGTAATTCAAAACATATATACTGAATGTATAGCAGCTGTATACTGTGATACTGATACAGAGACAAATCAACAACAGGATACAGAAAATCTTCTAGCATGTGGCATGATTAACAATATAATTTACTCTAATAGATCAGATAATTTAAAGACTTAGATGAAGAGATACATGTCCTCTATCCAGGCACCCTGTATGCTGAGGAACTGTGGAGTAGAGTATAGTGGCCAAGCAAAATAAATCTAGAGGGTTAAGTTCTTATTTTTTATATCCTATTGTAGATATTTTGAGCTAGTGTTTGACCTGTTCATTATGGAACTATACACTATCTACCTACTACTTGTATATGTATTAATATCCTCTATATTCAGTGTTTTAGGGGTTAGTAAATCATTTTTATACTGTGTCAGTCTCTAATTTTGTTCTTGATCAAGTGCCAGATGCTGATTGGTTGCTGTACGAATACTTGATTGCCAATTACTTTAAATATGTTCTGTGTCTTTGCTATTTAAGTGGCATTTGCATAGTTGTGTCACTGATTAAGGTGACTTCCTCTCTTCGGTGAATAAAGCAACCTCTGACCATTGAATGTGATCCTGTCCTGACATCATCAGATGCAGACAATACCAGCTGTCCTATATAAGGACTAAATGTCTCCAAACTCCCCATGCACCTTAATCTAAATGTTCAGAGTCAAATGACTGCACTTTAACAAATATGCCCCTAGAGTTTTGTCATACATGAAGGTGAGTAATCACTGACATTTGGGTGACGTTAATTAGATACCATAAGATTAAGTTTTTCTATACAGGACATCGAAGTTAGGGTCTATAATATTAAGACACAGCTGTTAAAGAGAAGACTCCTGAAATAACCAAAAAAAAGAAGCCTTTGTGTCAAGATTTCTACATTCGTATAAACTTAGTCCAACAGTGGAGACGTGGCTATTAATGTCAATATAGAGTTAATGTCTGACTATAAATGCATGATGTGGCACAGACGACCAGCTGACTTCTCCATTATCACTTCACCCATGACTTGAAGAGGAAGCTTTCATCCAAAGATGTTCAGAGAGCAGAGAGAGGAAACTGAATGTGTGTGGTCTGACTAACTATAGAGTTATTAACACCATACTCTTGTGCACAGCTTTGTCACCCAAGACTCCTGCTGAAAAAGCCATTCCCTCACATATATATACTTTTATGTTTGGGATGTGACACCTTTTAAAACCTTATAGTCCTTCAGTGAGTAAAACTGTAACAGTGTCTTTCGGTGTTAAAGCTACAAATCACATGTCTGTCAGCGTGTTCGACATCCGGCCTTCAGAAAATATTCCTGCCAGCAGAGTCAGTTTTACACCTTTCTTCAGCTCCGTTATACGAGTGAAGGGTTGGGGTTAGGGAGGGGGGTGGAGTTAATGTTTCGCTGTTTGTTTCAAGTTGAACACACACAGAGTAGAAAACATATTCCCTCCCAGCTTCAGCTGTTTTCAATAAACAAAATGTTTTCTTCTGATCCTGTTCCACCTTCTAATGTTCGGCCAGATACTTTGGCTGGTATCTACAACAACCAATACACACACACATACACATGAAGGCAAGTGGTATAAACGAGTGTGTGCACTGTTCCATTTTACTAAAAACAATATCAAATTGTAATGTGACACATTCAATGGCTTACACTGCACAGGATAAGTCTCCAAAATCTGTGTTCTTTAAAAACATTGTTATGCCTGTTTCAGTTTAAATTTAGGGATCCACCTACTGCAAACTCCTCAAGCCAACATAATTACAGCAGAGCAGTCTGTTCATGTGAGTAACTGCATACTGTATACTTGGTGTAAATTTTAGCTATAGTTCTAGTTCAAACACTAATGGTAGTCATTCGGTCATCTTTCAGTTGAGGGATGGGTCACATGGATAAGATCTTCCATCATGGTAATTGTAATTTTATTCTGTAATATTGATATGTACTGTGGTAGAGTGCATTTTCTGAAAAATCAATAGAGAAAGTGCTTATGAATGAAATAACCAGAGAGTAATGTCTCTTTTTGGCTACTCTAGAATATTAAAATCAAGGTACTTAATCAAATTGATACAAAAAAAACATATAAGGAACCAATATTGCCATTAAGCAGTCATGTCCACAATAGCCTAAAAATAAGGATAACTGCCGCAGAGTAAAGGATACAGAAAAATTTCCAATGGCTGAAAAGGTATTGCTAAATCTTGTGTCAGTTCTCTCTCTTTTGGTTTTTATTAATTTCATTAATGACTAAAAAGTCATTAATGACTAAAAACCACTCACACACAAAAATGGTAAAACTATGAAGACAAAGACAAATTAGAATAAAAAACAATGCACTTTTGTGTCACTGTATCTTCTGATTTTGCCATATGGTTCTGATTAATTTCTTGTCACTTGTCTTTGCTTGTGTCCCACATGTATCATTGTATGTCTTCATAGTTTTACCGCAGTACTTGCAGATGATGTGGGAGGAAATTTTCATGCGACCATGCAAGCACTGGATATATAGTGGAGTGTCAGATATTTGCTTGCAGTTATTTTTTGTTTAAAATTTGAACCTCTTTTCTTGTATAGAGAGTATAAAAGATATCAGCCATACTACTTATATTATTTATGAGTGTTGTACTCCTTTTTAAATCATTATTCATCTTATTCCAAAGTTCATTTTGTGCCTGTGTTCTTTTCATTCCTCTCTCTTTTAATATACGTGGGTGTGTGGGTGGGGGGTTCAACAGTGTGCTACATTTCACACATTCACTGGCTGGGTGCCCCTGTGTGAGTGTGTGTATGTATATTTGTATAACCCCTTCTTGTATTTACTTTCAGGTCTGTAGAGAAAAGGTAGTGATTGGACATGAGCACACTCAGAAATATGAGTCCCAACTGTCCAGTGTGTTAGTGTATGTGTTGAGTGTGAGTGTGTTTGTATGTGTGAATGTGTCCAGGGGGCCAGTGTTTTCCTAAAGGGTCATGTCCTTCCAGGTTTTAATGTAGAGACACTGGATATGTGGACAGAACCTCTGTGTGTGCAGGAGTTAAAGCTGATGTGTGAGGGAAAGAGAGGGAGAGATGTTTCTGTGTCAGCTCCTACTGACCGCTGGTTGTTGCAGCATCAGGGCCAAAATCAGCAGTCCTGATGTGAGTGTGTGTGTCTGACTAACCCAGTAAACCACCGTTAGTCCTCTAAAAATGACCATGGTACAGCTTGCCTGACACTTCATCCAGACTTTACTTCACAATTCAGACAGGAGCAGCCACAAGTGAACAAGTTTTACATAACACTGGAGGAACAGACATTGTTCTGCTAAACCCAGGTCCCAGGATGGTTTATTTTTGCTTCAGACTGCTTTAAATATTGCAGGGAATTGCAGTTTATTTATTTTTTTTTTTTAAACCAAAGTTGAAGTTTAACTCAACTGCACAATACGTAAATGATCAGAAATGCCCGTAAATGATCTTCAAGGTTTTAATAAATTGCAATTTGGCTCTAATTTTAACTTGATAACCAGCCTAAATGAGGCATGTTCAAAGCAGGTTATTGTACAATAAAGCTTTATTCTTTCACTGAGACTCAGAGTTCATTGTCGACACTGGAAACATAAATTGAGAAAACAGTCTCATGGCACGGTCCATTTAGTAGCTGTAGCTTTCAATCACATCTGAAAGATTTCAATCATATCATTATTTTTTCCAGGCCATGTAGTCTGTTTAAAGGGCCTTTTGTTAATTTACAAGCTAGGATTTAATCCTTTCACTTTTCAAAGTTTTTTTATAGTCCTATTTTTTTACTTGTTCCCCAATCTATATGACTATACAGTCGATCAATTTGCAGTTTTTTAAGGTATAAAGCAAAAATGATCAAAGTAGATTTGTCTATGATTGTTTTTAGCAATAACCTTTACCTTTTTTGTTAAAAAGGAATCCCTGGCTCTGTCTAATCTCAGTTTATATAAATGATTATTCAGCCTTTTACCAGTACAAAAAATAGTCTGTAGTTTAACTCTTTCCTGATGAAGATTGTTGAGTTTAGCACTTCACATTTTCAGTTTATTTAGAGAAGTGTTAGTAACTATGAAAAGACAAAGAAGATAACTTCATACACAGAAATATGTCAGATGACCTTGTAATCTCAGGACCTCAGTTTAGCTTTAGTTACAGTGACCCCTGGTAGGTGCAATTATAGTGACCACAGAGATTTATGGATTACTTTTAAAAATGCTTGGGTAGCAGGATAACATGATAAATGCTGAATGTGTGTGTTAAAGGGATGAAATTTTAAACCCCTTTCTTAAATAAAGTTCTCCTCCTTCAAACCCATCTACTGTAACAACCAGCAGAATAAACAATATTTGTCCTTCAGCAGTTGCTTAGCCTGTCAGTGCACTGACCCCCTACTAAAACACACACTGTCATTATAACTCTGTATGTTCAATGATACTCTGAAAACAATGAAACCACATGTTGTGTGGTTTATTCTTACGTTGTATGCTTCTTATTGTGGGTGATGGAATAACACAAGTGATAACACGTTTTTGAAACTGGAGGGGTAAAGAGAGAGACATAAAATCTCTCTCTCTCTCTGTCTTCATGTTTGTCTGTCTCCCTCTCTCTGTATTACACCACAGTTGTCCTGCATTTTGACCCCACGTTCCAGACATACTTTTCTCTCCAGCCACAGTCATTCTAGGAATATTTATATGGATTTCGTTACAAGACATTGCAACATTACACACAGTATCGCTGTAATGAATGATTAGATTTACATGCTGTAGCTCTAGATCCAAAATGTAATACTGTACATGTTGTTGGAGATCTTCTGTCTACAGTATGGGTTGTGTTTCAGATGTAATTAGCAGCTCATGTAATCCTCTATGGACAGTAACTGTTTAATGCAGCCGGCAAACACAAAACCACTGATGATAGACTGCACAAAGTATAAACAGACATGGATATGAATGCGAAAATAGTTTTTTTTCTTAATTTGTTGAAAGAACAAATAAATACCTGAATAAAAAGATTTTGTAGTGAAAAAGAATCTGCAGAATGCTAGTGATATTTTAGTGAATCAGCAAAGAGTTCAGGATCATGATACAGAAATTTAATAAAAATCAAACTCAAATTTTCTAATACCTTTTCTGGAGTTTCCAGCTGTAACAGATAATCTTATTCAGGAGTGAAAGGGGTTTGCTCAGTTGCATCTCTTCAGATTTTTTAGGTTTTATGTTCAGAGTAGTCCTAAAAGTTTTATGACCAAATTACCCTTTGAGTTAGGAGTGTTTTCTCAAACTTCTATTTCTAAGAACAAGAATTTACTTTTGTGCTTAAGGATAATGTAATATAGTACCAGAATGATTAAATGCAAATTACGTGGCAACAATTCTGACCATTTATTAAGAAAAACTGCCAAAATATGCTGGTTTCAGCATGTCAAATATGAGAATTTGTGGTTTCTCTCCATTTTATATCTCTAAATTCAGTGTTTTTGGGTGTTGGGCTGTTGATTGGACCAAAAAAAAAAAAAGAGGTCTGCGGATATACATTTGGACTCGTTGATTTTATGATCAGCCTTTTTCACAGTTTTTGTTTTACTTTTTAATAGATGAAGCAATTAAATAATTAATAAAAACAGATACATTAACACAATCTTCTCCATAATTTGATGTTTTTGACCTTCTTGGACCTTGCATTGTGTGATGAAGGTAGTGATCTTTTCAAAGATCAACTGATAATGAGAATAATGATTAGTTTCAGGTCAAATTTTACTGTGATTTTAGCTTCTTTGGTCCTTGCAAGTCCAAGTCTTTTCCAGTGACCTTTATGCTAGAATCGATTTTAATCACCAGGCCATAGGACTGTCCTCTAGCCATGTCACAAAGACGCCAATGTAGGATAAAAAAAATCATACATCAATTGTTCTGACACATGGTCCACACACACACACACACACACACACACACACACACACACACACACACACACACACACACACACAAACGTCACTGTGATTTACACTCTTGCCTGTGGAGAGGCTGTGTAGCCTTATGGAAATCATTATAACTTGTGCTGCTACACAGTCCTCCATTAACAGCATGAGAGAGAGACACTGAAACGGGCTGCGACGGAGAAAGAGAGTGAACAAGACGGGATCTGACTGACTTTTAGAAGAGGTCAAGAGGCAGCGGGAGAGAGATGAAAAGACAGAGTTGGAGAGAAAAAGGCGACAGTGTGGAAAGAGATTTATTAACTGCAACCACAGAACAGACAGTCGTACACTATAGTTAACTGCTACTCTGTATGAGCGACAACACTGGCTTTACATGACAGATTAACAGCTTATACGTGTGTGTGTGTGTGTGTGTGTGTGTGTGTAAGCCTGGGGTATTTAGTGGCCACTGATCGCACTAATGACGTGTGTTTGAGGTGATGACTTTTTCCAACGTTCATTAAATCACTGAATCACACACATACAAACCAAGTGAACCAATTTCCAGGTTAAAAAAATCCCCATGCTCTGAAATGTTTCTGGAACATTTGATCTCATTACCACTCGTAATCATACCCATGCAGACACACACACACACACACACTCACACACCAACACCTGACAGCGTTTTCTGCTCCAAATAGTCACCTCCCCTCCCCTATCCTTTGGCCCCCTTGGACCAGGCCAAGACAACAGCAAACCTTTTACGAGCGCAACTTTACGATGCTATTTACAAATGTGATTACAAGTTGTGGCATTCTGAGCTCGAGCTCTCTGAAATATGATGAACACACGTCAGCGTTCGTCTGGGAATTGCTTCCAGCTTTCTGGCCTATTTGGTACAAACCTATGTGTGTGAACAAATCTCTCTCTCTCTCTCTCTCTCACACACACACACACACACACACACACACACACACACACACACAGACTCAATAACATAGACATACATGCAATTATATACAAGCTATTGTCACATAGCAATCCAGTAATGTGGTTGATTCACACAGGTTTTTTGTTTCAAAATGAAGAAAGGCATTAAGCGGTATAGTGTGTGTGTGCATGTGTGTGTGTGATTTCATGGGTCTTATTCCTCCCTTTGTAGGTGTAACGAAAGAGAGAAAGAGGTTGTGGAGATTCAAATGACTGAAATATACTGACCAAAACTTAATTGGCAGCAATTCTGATCATTTACCAAGCCAGAGATGTGTTGGTTTCACCTCGTATTTACAGTCATTAGGTTTACGTCAATGTAAATTCTGTATATTTGGGTGTTGGACTGTTGTGATTGGATAAAAATCTAAGTCTGAAGACATAAATTTTTCATGTAGAGCAGGTCTAGACTGTACTCTTTAGTGCTCTTTGGGCTGAAAGTGTGCAGTGTCCATGTGTGCACTTTAACAGATTTTCTTAAAGTGGGATCGAAAACAATTTTGATCAGTAGTGCACTTGACATGTCGTCTTGGAACTTGAGAGTAAGCAGTTTAAATTTTTCCAAACTCACTGGATCCAAAAAGGTTTTCATCACCGATTCATATCACTTCTTAAACTTTTTGTAATGGAACAGAATGTGCAATGTTTAACTTAGAATTAGGTTGCCGTATGACTGACTGTGAAGCAAGCTGCGGCTCAGACAGAACAGAGTTTGTTCTGAGGCCTGACGGGCAAAGCGGGTCTGCATAGGAAGCACCAAAGGTTTGAAGACATTATCATAATTCTCTACAGTTTGAAAAAAGAAATGCCTTGGACTGCTGACAAGACTTAATGGAAACCCCTATATACAAAACCAGATCTACCTGGCCCATGGCCAAACATTACACCAAATTTCACCTGACACTGGTTAAGTAAGGTTTGTCTGTACTACGAGACAAACAGACCAAAGACATACATACAACCTAAAGGTACAGTTGATCAGTTACAAATAATCAAGTCAGTCAACACTAGTACATCATTCACAAACATACAGGACATATCAAACTGGTCCTCGGGACTTTTTTTTTAAAATCAATAATGGGACAACAGCTAAAAATGACTGGGTAGTGAATGAATATAGCATGTGAAAAGCAGTATACAAGACATAAAGAGAGGTAGTCTTCACACTTAATATTGTAAACTCAGAAGTTTTTAGTGAGGTCTTTAGTGAGGTTAAAAAACCTGACCAAGACCTTGACTGTCAAAGAAGAAGAACTGCCAAATTAAACAATGTTCACTGTGTGCACTATGTTTCCTTTTCAATCCCATGGTAAAGACATTCAGAGTTTTATTACAAAATGGCCTATTTTTTTTTTTTTAATCATTCAATAATTCTAGTCATGTTAGAATAACAAAGTGAAAGAGCAGCACATGGAGAGACATGCCTGGTCATCAATATAGAGATCTGACCACAGAGAGCTACAAGCTTTTCCTCCAGAAGCATTATTACTGCTTTTATAACCTTGTGCCCAGCTGGTCCAGCTGTGTTAAGTTCTGCTTACTGCTGCAGCAAAAACCAACTGTGTGTATTCTTAAGGTTGATTGGAGATGTTGGACATTTCAGGCTTATCTCACTCATAATCCCCTGCTCTCCACCTTCTCTGTCTGTGTTCTCTGCCTGCAGAAGTAAACATTGAGTCCATAAGTTTCTACAGCAAAGTCAAACAGAGTTCTGTTTCGCTTCACAGACTAAACAAAAACAGTTTTAGGGGGAACCTTTTGTATGCCAGCATCACATTAGAGAGAGAACAAGACAAATAAAGAGTGAAGGTGCATTCATCTACAAATGTGTGGATAAGTGTGTGTGTCTAACTCTGAGCAGAGCTCTGTATTTCCTGAAGCCCAGCGGACTGCAGTTTGATCTTGTGCCATGAATGGGCTCAACACACTAATTACAGCCACCTGTGTGTGTGTATGTGTGTGTGTGTTTGAGGTATGAGTGGCTGCAAGAGGAGGAGGGTGACTGTATGGTCATGAAAAAAAGCAACCTGCTGTTTCCACTCTGTCCACACATACACACACACACACATTCAGGAATAAATAATGTAGCGTCATTCTTTGAGGAGGCAGAGGCGCTCGTTTCCACTCTTGGGTTAACCTTCAGTATGTATGTATGTGTGTGTGTGTGTGTGTGTGTGTGTGTGTGTGTGCATGTCTGGTATGTGTCAGGCCTGTTAAATTCACTTTGGCCTTGGCCAGGCAGCGGCACGTCCGAGTTTGTCTGTCCAGCTGTCAGTCACTCAGTGAGTCCACGAACACACCGGAAGGAATTGTAAGACTAAACATACAGTGAACAATCATATTTTTGAACATTATTCAGATTTTAAAGGGGGCGTGAAGCAGGAATTGAGACAGGTTAGGCCGTTTGCCAGTTGCCTCATTGATTCATCAAACCACTGACATTGTATTCACCACAAACTCTTGCTTCCTTTGAAGCTGTGTTTTCCATGTGTATAACAAGGCCTGGTGACGCACGTTTCAGTGTGTATGACAAAATGTCTCGTTCTACAAAATTCCCCTACTTCTACGATCATATCAAACAGAGAGAGAACCCAGACTAGACTGAGAAAATACAACATTTGATAATTAGAGTAAACTGACCAATCATCCATCTTTCTGTTATTTCATATGCTTTGTTTTTCAAACCAGGCACCATTAAATAGCTTCATTACAACCTTTAACTCAATATAAACTGATTTACCACTGTGTTGCTGGCAATCATCTATGTCTTTCTGCCTCAACTTTCACAAAACAGTGGGTAAAAACTCACCCTGTCTAAGTCAGTGCAGCTAAAGATGGCTGTCTGCGTGTGTTTTATGGTAAGGATAGCAAGTGACGAATTGTGGGATCAATCAGGAAGCCATGAACTACACACACACACACACACACACACACACACACACAGCGTCCTTGTAGTTAAAACAGACATTTTTTATGGCACAAGTTGAATATATTCGTATGATCCCAGCTCAATACATCTGGTGTTATTGTGTTTCACTCCTCAATAATGTAACTGTTGAAAAAAGTTCTTTCTTGAAAATACATATGGCTTAGGATGAAGGTCAGGCAGTGGGCTGAGTGCTGAATAACAGAAAAAGAAATGCCAGAGCAGAAAAGTTCCTAGTTCCTCTTGACAAAATCCTCAATAAGCTAACCCTTCCAGGTAACTAATTTAAGCCAGGGAGCAGAGTTTTGGCTAAAACTACTCAGCAATAAAATTCTGTTCCAGGAAGTAAAATCTGCACCCCTAAAGGCTGAAAATAGTTCCAGACCCCTCAGCACTGCAACTTCTATAGATCCATTGTACAGCTGTATTAGAGGATACTGTTCTCTCACTCTTCTCACCCTAACCATGTCCTTTTCTAAATTACTTCATATTGAATTTCTAAGCTCCTAGCTGATACCCTCGTCCAAACTGTGATAGAACAATAAAGCAGCAGATTCAAGTCTCTCATCATTACATGCAAAAGACAAAACCACAGCCCTGAAACAAAACAGATGATAACGAGCAATAAGCGTCATTTTTAGTTGACAGAGACGCTGTAGCAGCTCTAAAAAAAGAACACAACTGCAGCAATAAAGAAATCAGTATCGGTATAAGAAAGATTTCTCCTTTGGGTGTCCTTGAGTAAAGAAACAAAATTCCAATCTACCTTCCTACTGCCGACCCTGGCCCCTGACCCTCCCTGCAAGGCAGCGAAAGAAAGGAAATTTTTTCACTGGGGATCAATAAAGTATCACATTATCTTCTAATTCTGACTCCAAGTATTTCAGTGAACCTTTTTCACTGTAACATTGAGGGGAAGGAAGAGAGAGTTCAACTGTGTCGCTTCCAGCTGACAAAGCATAAATACTGCCCCATCCAATCTCCATCTGATTTTTATCCCAATACACAATATGCGATTAACATGCCACATTTTTATGTGCCGTTAACAAGTACAGATCAATTTTCCAGCAGAGTTACTTGTGGATTCAGCTCTGGTATATTTTCAGATGCTGTGGCCAGGCACGAGCCATTTACCCTTGGCGGTCAGGTTTAAGTTAACTACAAGGCCTGGGTTTGGTTATGACATGAAAAATGTTGAGAAAACCAATGGTGAGAAAACACACAAAGAACCTCGGGCTCCTCCAATGCTGAACATGGACTGTGTCAGAGCGTAAAATATCAACAGAACGATGAAATAACATACAGGCGCGAGGCGCAAGTGGTTCCACACTTGCTCATAAACGTCATACAGTGATGGGGTTTATGAGTTCTGAAAACATACAGTTAGGGATCAAATTTTCGGTTTTGTGTGTGTGTGTTAATACAGATCTGGATCTGGACAAGTTAATTGTGTTGTTTTAAGTCTGTGAATAAAGCTAAGGTAGCCTCCTGGTCTTCCTTCACTTTCTTTCTTTTGCTCTGTCTTTCCATATGCATATGTGTGTGTGTGTGTGTGTGTGTGTGTGTGTGCGCGCCTGAGGAAGTGCCTTTATCTCCGCATCTGCAGTGTGTGTGCTTATTCACATAGCTGTTTTACATCACTGTTCACACTTCATTGATGGAGCAGCGGGGTCAAGCATGCGACACAGACTGAGATTTGCCTAAAATGGAGATGATATGGACGCAAAACAGGAATCTGGCAAAAGCACAGCAGCAGCCTAAAGCCTTTACCGTCCACCTGGCAGATTTACATGATGGAGGTGATCCAGTCAGGGACAGATATGATTCAGGGGAATTATTGAATTACTTCACATCCGCTGCTCACGGGGGGAGCTGTGAGATCACAGAAGTGGAAACAAAGTGTGTGTGTCAACATACAGTATGTAGGTTACATATGTGTGACACCAAAGGAATGCAGGCAGCTCTAAATGAACTAAACAGACATGGTTTTAAAGGAAAATTTTACCCTCAAACTAAGCTAAAGAAGGTAGTAAACCCTTTAAGTTTATTGAATACGCCTTGGTCACACATTAAACTCACATGAAACAACAACAGCCTTATACTGGAAGAGCAACAGATGGTGACAACCAGCCAAAAAAGGAGTTGAACACCTTTAGACAATTATAGCATCAAAGACTCACATAAAAAAAAGACAAACAATGAATCTCAAGGTCCATATAATATAAGAGAATTTAGACTAATATAACAAAGGTCTAGTGTGTGGGAGTTCACAATCTACTTTACCATGATGTCACTCCCCTACGCACCTGTCTACCAGGTGTGCATTAGACTATATTCCCTTAAACAATGTTAAAAGATGCTATCATCAGTGTACTTAGCGTTTTTCAGTCTGATTTATTCCTGTGGTCATTGACTGAAAAAAAGTAGCCCATTCTTCCCAAAAACTCTGCTTACACCCTAAACAACAGCAGTTATTTGTGTCCACTTATGTCAGTTTCGAGTTCCCAAAAATGACAACGAATAAGTGCAAGACACAAGTCCATGCTTGCTGTCTGGGAGTTGAAAGGTATAGAGCAGTGGTTGTGAGGGCACAGGATAGATTCTTTCAAATATTAGTTACTTTTCAAGGCCTCTGAAAATGAATTGCAGATATAGGCCACATGTGACAAAGGGTCACAGGTAGTCATTGCCTTGTTTTAAGAGATTATAAGCTAAAAAAGTTTGGGTAAGAGATATTCTCAGATAGGATTCTGATGGTGCTCTGTCAATTTAAGGTGCACTTAGTCAGATATATTTAGTAATTTGCTCCAACCTCAAACCATCCTGGCTTATAAAAAAAACTGCCGTCATATCCCAAAAATAGATGATGTCCCCATCAGTGAAGTATTGCTTCTCTGTCATGTGATGGTCCACTGCTTACCAGGAGGCAGAAACATTATGTTACGTTATTTCTTAAGGATGACGGATGGTGAAATGACTTAATAATGTGCTCGTGGCCATCGTATATCATTGTTAAACTGCCCTGTTGTCTTAGAAAGCAAAGACGTTTTGTCAAGAGGCAAGAGAATAAATCCTCATAGACCACAGAGCCCCAGGCTGTAAAAGAGTGATTTAATGAAGAAACAGTATGTGTCTTTGTTACTGGATGCAAGTGTGTGTGTGAGTGTGAGTGTGTTCTGTGTATGTGCGTTTATCTTTATTTTTATTTATTTTTCCCTGTACTTGTGTTGCTGGGTGTTTCAGTGTTATTGACTGTGTCTGTGTATGTGCCATTAAGTGTTATGTGAATGAGCATGTGTCTGACTGCATTAGCACATGTGTACACAATGTGTACTTATTGGACGTGTGTATTAGTACATCTGCATGTATTTATGTGTGCATCTGCCTTAATGTGAGGACGCTGTCTTTGGCATCCAAGTGCATTTACGTGCGTAATGTATTTGTACCTGTCTGTGCGTACGTCCAGCTGCTGCATGTGTAACTCTAGTAAACATCAAGGCAGCGCTTTGCTTTGCTGAATTAATGAATCTCTCACATCCATTGCCACGCGCCGCCTTTGAAACACACACCGCCGGCCTCGGCTCAGCACTTTGAACTCTCAATCATTCTCTCCCTCTCGCCCACCCTGCTCTTCCCTGTATCAAATTATACTCCAGTTAAATATCCACTCATTAGTACTTTAGTAGTTTTCTCCCCATTTGACCTCCTTCTTATCTTACATTCCTGAATTCATTTTCACAGTGGGCCATAGGTGCAATCACAGCTGCTGTGAGGCCACATGAGGTGGAGAGGACATGAAGAATATTTCTATGTTTAGTGTCCCACAAATAACATAAGCACTCTCTTAAATCTCAGTCATTTTATTCACATAAGACTCATCTACTCTATTAATGACCATTTATCATGCCTAATGGCATTTCCATTAATGTCCATGTCCGTGATGTCCATGATTCCAAAGTACTGTACAGTGGAAAAAGTTACTGTAGAAGTAGAAAAAGTAAATCCAGGTAGGTATAATTTGATGGTAATTAAAAAAAATGGTAAAGTGCTTTTTGCATGTGTTTACTGGTAATTAAGTAAATACATTTAAAGTGACAGAGAAATTACATTCACTGACATTTTACATGATATATTTCTCAGGATATGACTGCTTCTTTCAGAGCACCCTAATACTGTTAATCACCCATCCAGTAGGAATCAGGAAAGTCAATAATGTAAATAATGTAAAATGATAAATTATTAGGGGCTTCTGTGTGACCCAGCTCTGCCTACTGCTGCTTTGGCTCAGTACTGAGTGCTAAACTCCACTGTGATCCCTGCTGGAATGTACGAGAGGCCTTAAAACAAGTCACACTTCAAAGCAACTACTGAATCTCTTTAATGTGAGTATGTCATATCCACGTGTACGAGTGTGTGCATGAGCTTGTTTGCCTTGCAAATACTTGCATGTAAGATTATTTCTGCATAGAGGTGCGTGCATGCTCACAAGTGTGCCAACGTGCACTTACATGCTCTTGTGTATGTGTTTAAGTGTGTGTGTGTGTGTGTTAAGAATATGCGGTTGTCCTGTTTAACTTCAAAGATGCTGGCACGCTCTGCTGTGTGAGGCTACATGCTGACAGGCTGTCTTTGATGAACAACTATTTACAACAATGTAAAACTAACCTGCTCATCATGATGCACCCGCTGGGCGACGTTTCAACATGACTCACCCCTGATGTCTGCTTTGTTCAACACTTATTTATGTTACTCAGGGCTCTTTTTGGATTAATAATAAAGCAACTTTTTCTCTCCTCTCAGTGGGATGCTCTCTTGCTGCTTACTCACCTCCAATAGTCAGCGTTTTGCTAGAGAACATTTCAGCGAGGCAGATGATTGCATATGTTCAGTCTTGCAGTACATGCCTGCTCCAAGTTTAGACTCTAAGATTTGGTAGGTAACACAATGAATCAGGCAGTTGTATGTGGTAGATGTGCCCTTGTCTAAGTAAGCAACACACATTGCTGCTATCACGAGAATTTCTTATTTTAAGGTCAGTTACGGGTTGAGTGGATTTCACACTCGTTAGGCTCACCAACTCTTTTCCAATCCCATTTGGGTACGTACATACATGTATATGATTGCATTTTTCTTAGTTTCGGAAATGGTGGCATTTAAGACAACACATGCTCAGAGTCTTGGAAGGATAGCTGCAGAACACCAGTAGTAGTACGGTAGGAGGAGAAAGGTCTGCGGGGGCTGACAGGGGCTTAACTCTGCTGCTTGTTCTCATCGTCGTTTAACGACATGTCTGACAGCATCTACACATCCTCCGCTCTCCCTTCCTTTTTTCTTACTTCTGTTTTCACTTGTTGGGAGAGCTCTGGACTTCGGGCCAAGTAGAGTTACAGCAGAGAACCGAAAAGGACACACTCGGCTTGTCACGCTGGCTTAAATCTGACGAATGCTGGCACGAACCGCTCCAAAACCCCTATCAAAGCAACACTTGCGTACAGAAAAATTGTCTAAGGATGTTAGCCTTGAATGAAAGCGTGGACAATCTTGTAACAGCTCAAAACATCTGTAGTTGAAAGGGAATTAAATGGCGTTGAATTCATTGTGCTAGATAAAAGAACCACAAAAGGATGAGCACAGAATGAAATAACCATTCGGACATGTAGACATTTAGACATAAAAACAGATAAACAAAGAACTTAAATCAAAAATATAGTGTAAACACATACCCACAAATGCAAAATGGAGTCAAGACAGAAGAAATGAAGAAAGTAAGTAAATTAAGAAATTATGGTCATAGCCACAGTGTGAGTGTGTGTTTTTGTGTGTGCATGTGTATCAGTTTTCAACATGCTGTCACACTGATCAAACTTCAGGCTGATAGCAGAGGCGCCACAGAACCATCACTGTGTTTGCCTAAGACCGTGGGGAAAACTGCACACACACACACACACACACACACACACACACACACACACACACACACACTTATCCTGACAACACAGCAAAAACATATTGTGCATGTATTTATGTGAAATATAATGCGGAGGAATGTGGTGACATTATACAAGTAAGTACATGCACACACATACACACACACACACACACACACACCTGATGGTTCAGAACAAAACTGTCTGTTGGAGCTCATTTCTTGTTTTACAGTTACATTGTCTATATCACATACACATTATGTATAAATTACACATAATTTGCACTCTCCAGTCATTTTCTGTAATGGTTATTTTTTGTCTGCCTGTTTCACCTCGTATAAAATGTTTAAAAAAACAAGCGATAAAGCATGTTATCAAACTTCCTGGTGCTAAGATATGGCCTGGTGGTGGTTTAGTCTACCCTCCTCCTACGACCACATGACATGAAAACATTGAATAGGCAATAAGGCTTATCAAATCTAGATAAAACACTGGCTTTGGGATACATAGCTGAAAGTGTGATAAATCTTTTGATAAGTTTTTCCATGCCTGCTGTTTTTTTTCCCTCCTTTTTTTGCCTTTATTGTCCCTCTCAATGTGAGCGTTTTTCCATTGCATCCTGCTTGCTTGTTGTCAGTGTAGTGAGATTGGAAAAGCCAGATGTAACTACAGGAATCTGAAGAGTGACAAGGGGGGGGGGGGTGTCTGAGCATAATTCGCTCTTCACGTCGTCATTAAGACATCAAAGCGGCTGCAGAAGATACAGGGCTTTTCAGCACTGACACAAATGCATTCTCGGGGAGAAGAGTAACGAATGGGAGAAGAACATGAGAGAAAAGAAAGGACAGAGAGCGAAGAGGAGGGAGGGACATTGCGTGCTGAAGAACCAGCCTTTGGCTTTGATGACGGCGCAAGAATGAAGCAGCAAAAAGCAGACAAAAGTTTCTAAAACTTCAAAAGAAGCCTTTTTGTAGCGCAGGTCCGCTCTCTCTTTCTCCTTGATTCTTCCATTCTTTTTCTCTCCCTCCTCTCTTCAAACATGTCTTTGCTAATTGCCAGACCCTGTTCTGCTCTCCGTAGGCTCTCCACTCCTCTCAGGTCTATTCAGCAGGGGGGTTGTTACAGCGGGAAGGCCTAATAACCCGCTCTGAGTGGGACAATGGAGCCTGCAGGGCCAGCGACAAAATCCCAGCCCTAATGAGAAAAGACTCCTTCAGCGAACAAGCAGGTCTGTCAATAGACTGGCCTATTATGAAGTAACAGGGTAGGGGGTGGGGGGTGGCTGAGTTTGGGAGGCACCGTCTGAGTGTGTTTTTGGTGTTTTAGGTATAGGTGTATCAGAGTAAGTATGTGATAAAGACATAATAAAGAAGTAAAAACAAAAAATTAGTGTATCAAAGAGGAAAAAAAAGTCAAAGAAATAAGGAGATAAGGTGTGTGTGTGTGTTTGTGTGCCTCAAACAGTGTTTGTGTGTGTGTGTGTGTGCATGCTGGTACCTCCTGAGGGTAACAATAGTGAACAGGACTAATCCTCCAGACCGTATAATGGCCACTAAGCTGTCTATTCAGAAGTGCACAGCTCCCCTGCTAACTGCTGTGATCAGACACAAATACCCACACTCACCCATGTGCACTCCTTCCTTCCTTCTGAATCTGGATGAATCTCTGAATCCTACTCGTCCATATCTTCTGATTTCCTCTTCAATGTTCTAATCCTCCATTTCCTCTCACTTGCCTTCTTGTCCTTCAATTTTTGTTGCATTCTCAGCTTATATGAAGGCCAATAATTAATACGAAATTTAAGTACTTTTCATTTGTAAAATTTGCCACGTAGAACCTACAGTATCTTGGTGAAACTAAAAAAATCTGTTTTTTAAATGGTATACAGTGTGTTAAAAGCTACTGTTGGCCAATATATCATTATCAGAATTGTATTTAACTTTCAACAAAAGATACTGGCCCAAAAAAATAAGATTTATCTATCAAGTATTCTACCTGTTCCTCCCTGTGTATTTGATGAAGTTTTTGACTCTATCCCTCCATCTGTCGTACTCCCTGCCTCTCCCTCGTCTTTCTAAACCCCCCCCCCCACTTCCTCCTCCTCCTCCTCCTCCGACTCATTTTTGCAATCTTTGTGTGCGTATGAGTGTTTGCACTGATGAGGTTTTGGAAGAGGTTCACCCCTCGTGCCGAGAATGTAGAGTTGTCGTCACTGCGTGTGAGGGGACTGGGAGCTATGCTGAGTGGGATGCTGAAGCACCTTGTTTCCTTTCAGCTGTAGCTGGGGTGAGGTTGTGAGGATTTGGTGGTTGGTTGTTAAGTGAGGGGGTGTGGGACACATCTCCCATAAGCACCCACTTTAAGAGCAGGTGGAGTGTCTCCTTGAGAGGATCTGTTGATGCCTTTCACATGTCTGTTCTCTCAGTTGCTTATTCACTGAACTTATTCATATGAATTAAGCGATAGTAACAAATTTGATACAGCTTTACAAATATTGACTCATTTCTTTAAAGCTCTTAAATATCGTCTAATCACAAGGCGCGATGCACGAACCAAAATACAACTTTTTAAAACTGGAAACTGAATTAAATCAAGAACCAAAGAACCAAACATTTGATGCCAAATATATGTATCTAACTGTGTAAACTAATAGTTCACACTGACCTGGCTCTGTTTCATCCACTCTCACCTCCCTCATTATCACCAATAAGTCTTTCTGTCGATTTCACCTCGACCCCTTCTGGGTCTGCGTCCCCCTCTCTTTCACTCCCCCCTGTCTCATATCTTTTTGTTAGTGCTGGACTCACACTGAGGAGTTGGGCCCTAATTACATTAAACAAACTGAGGAACTGAGATACTTTTTAAAGTAGCCCACATCCTCAAATATTTACTTCCACATAGTTTTACATGTATGTGGGGGACAGAATGTACTTCATGATATGAGTAATACTGCACTAAATACCCCGTTTTAAATTCTGCTACATTTGTTACTTATTATACTTGTATTTTTTTTTACTCTAAGGATGCCCACTATGCCAAAACACACACAGCAAATTAAAGTTACACCTCATATTAGCTATGGGAGAGTTGCTGTGGAAACCCAGAGTGAAAACACGTTTGCTTTAGACTTTGTGAACAGCTGGTAGACAAAGTGAGAGACAAATTCCACCCTGAAACCGAATTTACAAAGACTGGGAGTGAAGGAAGAAACAGAGTGAGGGATGAGAAGCAACGTAGGGATGACATCTTTTTACGATCAAGAATCAATCCAAGTAACTTGTTGATGCTTCTATGTCTGTTTTTGTTGATTAATTCAACTTAAGCAGTGGGGGGAAAAAGTAGAAGCAGACATCAGAAGTTTTCCCTGGTCAATACGCTGCGTTCACAGTAAATTTGACGCAGTATAAATGTAGCATGATAGCACATTCAAGTGAGAGGAAGCTGGAAGATTTGTTAGGAGGAATGTAATTCAGATTTGATTTCAAGGCTCAGAGAAACAATAGCTATGAAACTCTCAGTAATGATACACACATCACTTCAGTTTTGTGGTGGATTTCCTCTTCAGGGTGACTCACTACTCGGGCCTCGAGAAAAAGGCTCGCTGACTGACAGATGGCATCTCATACTGAGAACTGAAGTCAAAGCTATCAGAGGGTATTTAAGGCCCATTAGGGGTCTATGAGAGCTTGACTTGGAATAAAATCAGCAGATGCGGGCCATACTCCCTGCCTCACATGCGCACTCACACACATATACAGATGTAAATGGAGCATGGAGGCAAACAGGAGGAGGAAGAACGAGGATAGAGAGTAGAGGTAGGTAAGAGAAATAACAAAGAGAGATGAAGCTGAGAGAAGGTGACAAGCTGACTTTCTGAGAAGAACCACAACTGTGTCCTTGTTTCGTACAACAACAAAAATCACATCCTCTAACAGTGTGTTATCTTCAATGCCCCTGATGTTTTATTGTTTCTCCATGTTACTCTGTGTTGAGCTGTTATACTTTTAACAGACCATCTGCCAGCTAATTAGTGTAGAAGGTATTAGTTAGCTTGTTCTTTCTTTCCTCTATTTATGAAGTTTGAGATTCAATAGATGCAGTAAAATTAACTCTCTTGATCCCCACACTGTTTTGGATTCCAGTGTGACATCTCATCCTGTTAGGACACAGGTTCTTCGAAACTTCAATGATTATTCTTTTTTGTTCTCCAGACTTGTTGACATCTTCAGACTGAAGCCAGGAAAAAGCAGAAGCTTGACTCTTTTCTTTCTCTGTGTCTCCCTCCAGTCCATCTTCTTTCCATGTCTTTGTTGGAAGTGAAACGAGGCAAAACCAAAGGATGTGGGACAGACAGCCGTGAAATGGAGGCCAGGGCCCCTGAGGAGTGTGCAATCTTGTGTGTGTGTATTTCGTTCACATCTGTCAATCTGTGTATGTGCATGAACTAACAAATGTTTTCCTGTCTGGTCTTGTTGACAGTATATGCGCAGAGATACAGAACATATATCTCTGTGCATCTGCATCTCTGTGTGTGTTTGTCTCTACTGGACTCAATAACAAGGCAGAAAACAGCTTTTGAAACTCGACTCCTCTTGTCAGCAGCTCCACAGTCCCCCAATGCTATTTCATATGTGGGTACACACACACACACACACACACACCAGCATGTTTACATCTCTGTTCACCACAGTGCCACCCTGATTTCCGGGGAATCCAGCTTTGTCTACCTCGCTGTAAGGGCGGCATGTTGTTACAACAGGAGGACTAACATGAACGAAGCAGATCTGATACAGAGCCTCATGGAATGACTGTGACGGTAAAAACAGAAAAACAGACGTTTATACAATTAATGACCAGTCATGCTGGTCTGGTTCTACTTTTGTGCCAGTTTCATTACTGCCTAAGACCTTTGTTATATGTCATCTCCCTTGTTCTCTCCCTGTATTTGCTGAGTGCAGACTTCCAAATAAAGGCTAAATAAAAGCAATCTGTAAAATTTTATAACTAAATTTGATGCTACAATAAAATAAATGTCCCCTGATCTTTAGTATTCTTATCCAAATGACACAAACAAAGGGGGGAACAGGAGGTGAGACATATGGAAGAAACTTCTAGTGGGATCTGATTCCAGGCTAGTAAAAGCAGCAATGTAGTTCAAGAGCAGGGGGACTAAACCACTCGATGATTTCTGGGCTGCATTTTAAAATAACATCTTTTTCATGTTCTGTAAATCAGGATTGAGACCCCCCCTCCCGTTCCATCCCCTGTGAGGCCTCAAACCCTCAACTGAACACCAACTGAGCGGTTTCTCCGAACCAATGAGCTGCAGCTCCAGGTTCGCTCCATGCATTTTTCTGCCATTAGCGAAAAAAAAAATCGTGGTGTGTGTGTAACCTGAGGAGAAGAATCTGGCGGTAAAAACACTAACTCCTACACACACACACACACACACACACACACACACACACACATTTGGGAAAAGACAGCAAGACAGGCACAGCTGCCCTTGTGTGTTTAGAACTAGGTTGGTGAGGGTGTGTGTGTGTGTGTGTGTGTAGGAAAGAGATTTGGTTATTTGAGATTGTTTTAGGCTCTGTGCAATCACACGCATTCGTACATTTCTGTGTGTGTGTGTGTGTGTGTGTGTGTGTGTGTGTATGACTCATACTAATTAGGCTGCAAACCTTGGCCACCTCTACATCCTCTCCAGATGAGGCACCAGATATCTCAATTAAAAACTCTGAAATTTGAGAACACAAAAACAGAGGAGGTATCAGGATGGAGGAACTGAGGGATAGAGAGATGATGTGGGTCCGCAACCTGATCTGATGTGTTAGTTTCTGGCTGGAAGACAGCTGCAGTCTCACACATGCAATCCAGTTAAATGAAGAGAGAATAAACCTGGATGAAGGAGCAGAGTTCACCTTTAAAAAGCTGGATGCTCGGTGTGAAACAAAAGTAGACTGAAGCAACAATTTGAAATCGTTTAATGTGCATGCATCATCACACTGAACTGGGAGGGCTGAGCTGTGTGATGTCAGGATGTCAGTGTGTACTAAGTGATAATTGATTTTAAATGGGTTTAGCAGTGTCAGTGAACTAATCCTGGCATAAAACCACAAAGCTTTATTTAAGAAAATGTACAACAGAATCATTTTTTGTATAACAATCATCTTCCAAGTCCTGTTTAGGGTATATTTTCCATTTGTCACATTTCATCTTGTGCCTTCATTTTTCTTATTTCAACATTCATTATGTATCTGCTGCTTGATGACCATAAATCACGTACAGGCTCATTTATTCAAACATACATTATGTCTATGTTTGGTATGTTCCTCTGCCTCTCTTTCCTCATTGTTCTCCAATTATGGCCAGATGTCAGCTGCTATGGTTGAAGTCTTAAATCACCACAAATCACGCACACACACAGACACAAGTATGGACTGATAAATGCTATCATTAAAACTAAAAACAGCATTTTTATATTCACATGCACTAAAAGCACACACACGCACATTTTGACATTCACACACCCACGTACACACGCGACTCCAAACCGCTTCCTTCCTTCCTTCTTACGCACTCTGCTCCAGACACACTCCCATTGTCATCACATCTGGTTTGAACTATAAATTTTCTATCATTCATCTGGTTGGGGGGAAAACAATTTCAGAATTTCAGACAAGCGAGTAAGAAAGACAGAAGAGAAAAAGAGAGAGAGGGATCAAGAAAGGGAGTGGGAGGATGAAATGAGAGCTCTCCTGGTGTTCAGTTTTTGAAGGACACTGAGGTTTGTTGAACAGAAAAAAAAATTTATATCTTTCTCAGTTTCACTTTACTGGTGGTCCCATAAATCTGTGCACACCAACGCATACATACGCATGTATACAAACCCTCAGATAAACACACACGCACACACACCGACTATTTACTCATGCAAACATTTGCCAACCCTCACACAATAAAAGAACAAATACTTCAAGGAATCTTCTAATTTCCCCCGCTGACAAAAGCCTGCCTTTGCAAAACGCCTCTCCATTACTTCCAACCACCAGGCAGCAGAACACTGGATGTTTTATTGAAATCAAATGCTATTACACCCTTGAAAAATGGGAAACTGTGAAAATATTGATACAAATTAAAACATGGTCAGGGAAAAATGAGCAGGCTGACTGAGGAAGGTGGAATGAGGGCCGAGATTGAGTGCTAATAGGAAAAACGTGCTAAAGATACTTTGGGTTAGAAATTGAGAGGGAAAGACAATAAGGCGCAGGTGTGGGCTCATTACTGTGAAACGGAGTGGTCATAGAATAATTACCGCAGGACCACACAAGAGAGGAGCGGAGATGAAAGCAGAGACAGAAGGAGGCGAGAGGGGAGGAAGTGAGGAGGCAAAGCAAAACAGCGGAGGGAAAAACACTGAACCAAGCAGAAGAAAATACAACTACAGCTCCTCATTTTCATCTAGTTATAAGCAGATGAGGACAGGCCATCACTTCTTAGGCAAAGACAACTGCACCCATGCATGCAGCCGTTACCCTCACGCTCTGGACATCATTGCCTATGCAGATTGTTCCAGCTATGAAAACACCGCTCTCCATGCTAACTGCCTCTCCAAGGAGATGCTGTGGCATGATTCCTGGCTTGAATTACAGAGAGAGGTCATCTTTGAAGGTTAACCTGGTGGAGCACAAAGTATCTCCGGGTACCATTTGTGTAATCTAGGAATGTAGTGATGTAGCCTCTTATGCTTGTGCAGCATGTGAACTTTTGTACATTTGTTAGCTGCTGGCAGTTTCCTTGAAGCTAGTCTATGACATGACGTGGTGATATGACATGTTTTCTTTTTTCGTTTTTTGTTATCTTTTTAATGAAGTTATTTTTTCAGTTTTCTGATTGCAGATTTGACCAGAATCTGTGTCAGCTTGTGCTCAGGCAAGATTTTAAGTAAACCATTAAGTACATTAGGGTTCCTCATTATTACATTTTATACTGTACTCTGGGACACGGGGAAATATCCATCACTGTGTGATCACTGAGTGATACAAAAACTAGTACAGTCACCAGATGAGACTGTTTTGTCAACTACTAAATCTATGTGTGTAGGTAAAAAAGAAATCTTTCAGAAATAAACTCCTCATTTCACCTGCTAAAGTACTGTTTTGGGGATTCCTGGTGTTTCATTCATTCATTTTAACTGTCTAATGAGATGTGACTAAATTAACTGAAAGGGACAGTGAATGAGAGAGACTGAGAGATACAGGGGAGGAGAGAGAGAGAGAGAGAGAGAGAGAGAGAGAGAGAGAGAGAGAGAGAGAGAGAGAGAGAGGCAGCAGCTGTCTGCATGGATGACCTCAGCGGCAGCTGTTGCCCCCCACCCCCCACCCCCACCCTGCTGCCCTCTGTATGCCAGCCCGCCTTTGAAGTTCAGGTCAAGACCGATACAGCTTGAGATCACATGCCAATAATGATTACTGGAGAATATAAGGATATTATTTCCTGCCAATACAGGAAAAGAGACTTTGATTTTGAGTTTGATTAATGCCGATAAAATGACAATAATATTTATGGATACTGCTACTCTTGGATGTTTGCTTCTTGATTGGTTTCATGTCATAAATCATTATTTATTCAAAAAAAGCTGCAACAGTTTTAAACGCATTGACTGTGAGAAAATGCACAACTTTATCAGTAATCTATAATGTCATTCAGTTTTCTGATAGCAGTAATTTCTTTAAGATTCCCACTTTGGAGAAAAAATCTCCTTATACTGTTAGCTTTGGCTCAAAGTTGAATTTAAATTCCAAGATTTATCAAAACACAGTAAGTCTGTATCACCAACAGTCATTAAGAAAGCGAAAATATCGGCTGGTAATATCTGTATCAGAGCATTTTACTCAAACCCGTCTTTGAAGCGCCGACGCCAAGCAGAAAGAGATGCTTTAGTCAGATTCTCTGGAAGGCAGTGCAGCCTTAATCTCACTGTTGGCATCCGCTCTACTGACTGAAACCTGACACACACACACGCACAAACGCAGACTGACATACACACACACACACAGAGTGGCATGTGCCCAAACACATGGAATGAGCACACACAGAGAGAGGGGTGTGGAGACCCTCAAGCATGCACGCACGCACACACACACACACACACACACACACACACACACACACACACAGACTTGCATGTGTAGATGTCCTCCCTCCAGGTATTTTGTTTACATGGATGAGAGTTGAGGGAAGCGACTATTTGAGTCCCAGTATATTCAGACACACACACACCTGTATTTGAGCAACAAGGTTGTCAGAGTCCACAGGGTCAAAGACTATAGCCACCACGTAATAACTCAGTGTTTATACAACTGAGACAAACAAATGAGGTACACCCTTCCAGTCATGCTGACAACCGACTGAGCCTTCTGTGTGTGGAGTTGGAAAATGATAATGTAGAAAAAGAAAGAACAAACCATGACAATGTCTCTTTCATAGTGACATCTAAATTGAGACGCGCACAGAAACGTGACATTCCACACTACACTGACGCAATGTCCTACACACAAACTCAGCCAGAGCAAAAACACAAGCATCTCCTTTAACAAATCGCTCATTCATAATTACACAGAAACACACAAGCACAATAATTGTGGTCAGAAACACACACAAGCAGAAAAAAATCAGACAAAAGCAGTGCTTTATTGTCTGAAGAACTACAGAGGCTTTAGTACTGTACGATAATGGCCCCACCAACCTAACCTGGCTAATTATATCCTTGGAAAACTCCAGATTCAGTGGGAGCGAACAAGCATGGAAACTCACAAAGAAAGACAGAGAAGAAAAATAAAGAGAGAAAAATCATGTGTAATGAAGACAAGAAGGAGGGCATGAGTACAGAAGACCAGATGCAGACTTAAATTAATGGGAGGAAAGCAACAGAGGATATAAATTAAATAAAAGAGCAAGATTTTAGGACTTACTTGTGGATGGTTGTTTTTTTAGTCTGTCATCATACAAACACGCACATAAACTTCTCTTGCAAAAAAACCCCACAAACTTCATACTTCAGTCTTTCTCAAAAATAAATGTTATGTGTTTGGGAGATTTTGGACAAGTTTTGTTTGAAAAATGACAAACAAATCCAAAGGTTTATATTGGTGTCTTGTCATGTCTCAGTAACATTTTTATCACTTACCTATAACGATGAGTGTGTAGTTGATGTTCACGCTGCCGAAGCCGTTGGTAGCCTTACAGATGTAAGTTCCCGCATCGTCAGTCTCCACCTCTTTAATTCTTAGAGCGTGCTGTAACACCCTGAACCGTGTCCAGCCACTGTGGATGTTGCGGCCGTCTTTGGTCCACATGATGAGCGGCGGAGGGTCGCCTTCAACAGGGCAGGGCAGCTTCATGGTGCGACCAAGGCGGATGCTCTGGCGGTGGGCCACGCGCTCTGACACCCTGGGGGGACCTTGATAATAGACAAAGAGAGGGAGAGGAGTTATTGAGATTATAAAGTGCTACATTAAACACTGTGGTATTTTCAGATAAATCAATATCTTTTTTCACTACCCCTCCAACACTATACTCTGTCTTAAGAGTAGGAATCTAGAAATCTGATTGCTACCACTTTGTGGTTATAACCAGACTTTGTGAAACCACTTGTGCCAAAGCAATAAGTGTGTTGAGAGATGGAGGCATTTTGAGAGAAGCCGGTGTGTCAACAGGTTAAGGATTAAGCTTAGGATGACCTCTCATAATGCTTATCCTCCTGACATGCCACCATCTTCAGGTTTGCAGTAACACACTTGTCATTCTCACCACTATTCCCATTCCCAATTACCATTAAATACAGCACACAGGAATTATCCTTCAACCTTCAGTAAGTTTAAAATGGCTTAACTAAAACTAAATCTAAAACACTGACATTTTAACAAAGACAACAATAAAATCCCCTGGCAGCAAACAGAAAGCAAAGAAGTGAGTTTAATATCAACTGAGATGTCATGTTGGGACATAAAATCAGGCAGTGACCTTGACCGCGCAGTAACTGGTCTGCTGTGAAACTGCACACTGGAAAAACAAAGGGGGTGGAGGGGCACCCTGATTGACTGGGAAAGGTGGGAGGCAATTGGGAGAAGTAGGGGTGATGGAGAAACAAATAAGGGTGAGGGGGAGGAGAAAGAGAGAGGAAGAAAGGTAAGGAGAGACTGAAGGGGGTGAGGGAGAATGGAATTTAAGGGAGTACGACTGAGGAGAGAAAGGGAATAAAATGTGGTCAAATAGGAGAGTAATACAAAGAAAGACAAACAAGAAGATAGAGAGATGGTAGCAGGCTGGATGTAGGAGTTAGCAAGGTTCAGTTCTCTGTTTGACCTCTCATTACTCCTTTTGGGTTACAACAATACCCTCCAAATATACTACTAAAAACACATAATAGGCCACCATGTAGCGAACAAAGTGTCCTCACAGACTACAAAAGGCAATTGTATGGAAATCTATCAGAAAACAACCCCCTTCAGGTCACGTCCTGTAAGTTAAACATTTTAAAAGAAGGACAAAGGGTGGTTCATGTTACCAATGTGCCTGATAGAGGCTTATCTAGCTGAATACATACGGTCTGATAAAGATTAGAAACAGATGTAAACATAGCCTTAAATATAGACATTTGAGGTTTGATACTTTATCACAGAAAATGAACACAGACTTATGCCAGACATTGCGTATGGAGACTTTTAATTTGCCCTTGTGAACAACTGGTTTAATAAACAGCTGCAGACTTGCACTATTTTGTTGTTTTCAGTGAGCTTTTGGTGGTTTGTACAGAAGGAAGGGAGCTACCGCAGCTGTCAGTGACATCACTAGAGTTCTAATGTCAGCTCACAAGGATCACTAGATTTCTACTGCAGCTATCAATGACTAGTTGACACTTCAGTGCTACTGAAGCTAATGACATCACTAGTGTTCTATTAGTCTAGTACTCAAGTACTGTAGAGTTATGATATTCCTAATGTTCTACTATAGCTCACAATGACATCAGTTAAGTTGATAATGACATCACTAGTGTTCTACTGCAGCTCTAAATGGCATCACTAGAGCTCTAATATAGCTCACAAAGTCATCACTTGAGTTCTGACATTCCTGTTCCTGATAACTGACAATGACATCACTGGAATTAAACACCACAATTTAACACCACTAGTGTCTACTGTAGGTCATAATGATATCAGTACTGTTCTACTACTCTACTACTGTAGCTCATTTTATGGTATCACTAGAGTTCTACTGTAGCTGGGTCATAACATCAGTTAAGTTATACTGTAGCTCTCACTTTGGCCACATTAGTCTAAAACTCACTGATAAAACCAAAAGTGAGTAACCCAAAATGTTTGGAATGTCAGAAATGACCAATCACCTGTATCTATTTTTACTTTTTTGCATTTCTTTAGGAAGAAGTAGGTAGTTGGTATAAGCAGTAGCAGCCACCATGGTTTTACTGCCTACAGGGTGTCAGACGTAAGAAAATTCAAAGAGAAAGACTTCACTGGCCCACACTGTCCATCTGTCACCAAAACAAAACAAAAGGGTCTTGATTTATTCCCTCCACTGCGCAGCTGTAGATATAGGAGATGTATAAGGTGACTCAAAGTAGTATAAATTAAGGTGATTATAAAAAGGGCAAACAGTAGTCTCCACGTATTTGCTATCACGACCGCCTGTTGTTTTAACAAGAGAGCAGAAGCTGGACACAATGATGGATGGATGGAGGTGAAATGTGTGAAAAAGACATTAGTCACACAGAGGTATTCATGGGAGCCTCTCCTCCTCCTCTGTCCTCCCTCCATCCTCCTCGTTTCTGGATGGGATAATGTGTTCGTTCAGCTGTATGGCTTTCTCATCACGGGCTCGACAGCTCACTCTTCTTTTTCCTACTCTCTACCTCTGTTTCTTTCTCTTTTCTCTGGTTATGCCTGTTTTTTTAATCCCTTCTTCTCTTGCCCTTTTTTGCTATTTCTTTGTTTTGTATAACTCCCTGAACATATATAAATCTCTCTTCTTCTCTTTCTTTCTTTTATTCCTTTCCTTTTTTACTTATTTTGTCTACATGTCCAATTTCCACACATTGCCTTTCCCTATATCTATATCATCCCTTAATGTTCATTTTCTTCTTTCTATTTATTTCTTTTCTTCTTTCTTTTTCTCCTCCAACAGATTGAAATCTCATTCCCCTGAACTCTCACTACTCCCCTGCTGCCTCTCTCTTTTTTGCCCTTAACCCCTCGCTTCCTTTTACTACCTCCTCCCGTCCCCCTCTTTCTCACTGTCATCACTCTCATCGACCTCTCTGCCTCTCTCTATTTCGCTCTCTTACTCCCTGCTCTCTTTCTTCTCTTTCATCACACTCATTCACACCAACGTCTTCGCTCGGTGCCACATCTCCTCTCTCTCTCCGAACTGATTTACTGGTCTCCTGCCTTTTTCAGATCTGCACAACTCCCAGCTTCCCCAGTCTCTTCCCCAGAGACTCACAGGAGCAGGACCTCTAACTGAACCTCTCAACTTTCGACAGTTAACCTCTCCTACACTCTCCCTCCTCGCCCTTTTTTCTTCCTCCCCTCCCTCCCTGCCTGACGAAGGGAACACAGAGTAACAGCCTCCTTTCCTCTCTCCCTTCCCCTCCTCATCATGGTCCTCCTCCTCTTCTAAGTAAAGTCTTTTTAAATCTGTCTCTAGAGGTGAAACTGATGCGAGTAAAAAATCTATTCCTCTCTTTCATGAGACGAAAGGTCAGTAAGTGTGTGTGTGCATGTGTGCCAGTCCATATATTTGCAGCTGAATGTTAGTTTATGTAAGAAAAATATGCATACTGTATATAGTCAAATTACACTAATCATGTGTCTACTGTGTGCTTGAGCGTCTTTGTCTGTTTATCTGTTGGGTAGCCTGCAAATGTGTATTAGTGTGTGTGTGCGTGCATGTGTGGGAGCAAAGAAAATTGCAGGGCTTTAAAACTTCAGTCTGTTTAGTCCATTCAGGGGCTCATGGCACTCCCTTGCCTAAAACTGACTTCCCACGACAATCTAAAGCACCTTGAAGATTGTTTGTCTGCCTCCAGATGCACACATGCCGTGCACACCCTCCCTCTCTTTCCCTTTATACAGCTAGGGAGTGTGTAGGTAGGTTATATGTGCATGCCTGGTATTATGCTGCCTAATGACAGGAAAATACAGCCCACGTCAGACACACACTACTCCCACAGAGGCAGAACCTTCCAGTTCTGAACTGCACATCCTCCTGCATGGACAGAGGGAGACTGAAGGCCAAATAAATCGGCTCAGACATTCTGTTCTTTTAGCAGTTACACTGAAAACAACTCAAAATCAGCTGCTTAACATTCCTGTGCATGGTAATCTATGTTGAATTAGGCCATATTTGGAGCAAAAAACAGACTTCATCACAGACAGTGTATATACCATAGTGATACAGTATGGCACAGTATAATATTGTGTAAAATTATACATATGTGCAGTAAAATATAGTGCAGTCCAGTGTTGTCTTAACTTTTTTTAGAGTAAAGCATCAAGTTCCTAACGATGGAAAGTCTAATTCAAGATCCACATAGTTGTTTTACAGGGACGTCTAATTCAACCAGTTTAAAAAATCATTAACTTTTGAGCCAACATAGAGGAAAAGTCCTTAAAACTCCTACTCCGGTTCAGTCTAGCATAATCTGGTACCTCGTCTAGTTCAGTCTAGTTTAGACCAGACTACTGTATTAATGTCTGGGTTGACTCAGTCTGGACTAATCAAGTTTGGAAGGGTCTAATACAGTCTTATATGGTCCAGTATAGTCCAGTCTAACATACGCAAATCCAGTTTGCACTTGTGCAGTGTGTACAGTCTAAGCCAATTTGGTCTAACCTAGTTATGTCTGGTTCTAGTAACAGGAAAGCAGGTCCAGTAGATGATCCTGACTAGATCTCATACAGATTAACTTAGAGCCAATTCTAATACTATACTTTTCAACAAATTATGCAAGTTGTTTCAATTGTCACACTGAAGTGCTTTTTATTGCTCTGGCTTACAAATAAAACTAGCACACCTTTGTACTTTCACACGCTCAACATTAACAGATATATCCCTGTAGAGTTTTACATAAACTCAAAGAGTTTTCTTTGGGTCTCTATTCTGCATTCTTCTTTGAAATGCAAAGATCACAGCCAACTAATATCTGAGCACAGTGCAGATTTTTTAAAATCAGACTCACTAATGCCTTTCACAGACATTTCCAGGAGTTACATTTTTTTTGATTAAAAAAATTAATGCCACAATTGGCTGATAATGAAACATCTGTAATATACTTTACATTAGAGGGAGAGCAATCAACGCCTACTCTCACATGAGACATTTCTTGAAATCAGTTGAAAAAAAAAAATAGTTCCACCATCCAAATACTTACATTTTTCTAATTGCAGAAGAAAATACCTACTAATTTGATCAATTTCTGAGATGCATATTTTATGTGACAGCTGGGGCTGCGCTTTATGTTTTGCTTTTGGATCCAGAGTTTGGTCTTTTAATCCCCTTAACGTTCCACTGGTCTTTGAGTCAGATGGGTCTACAGTCCAACACAACGTTGTTGTTGGCAGGGAAGTGAGACTGGAGCTGGAGGAGAGAGCCGAGGAATGCTTTTGATGGAGAGCACTTAACAGCAGGATACAGCGTTGATGTACTACGCAAGGTAGAGGTGTGTGTGTGTGTATGTGTGTGCGTGGGTGTGTGTCACACTGTGTTTCTCCAAAGACTGGAGGACTGCAAGAAAAATGGATCCTCAAGAGGTCATAATTATTATCCGATCAGTTAGAAAAGTAACATTTACCTCTTTATTTCTATTTCATACTTCTAACTAAGCTCATTTTATAAACTGGCAAAAGGTTAATCCCTCCACAGTGTGCTTCAATGAACATTTGTGTGTGCACTGCTCAATTTACCCCAATACACCTAAGTTAGATATTTACTCAGCGCTTTTGCTGAAACCCTGTAATCCCCTGCTGTTACTTTTTTTGCATCTGAATTATTTTTATAAACCTGAATCTCGTTATCACATCCATACTCTCCAAATTGATTATGACCACTGGGATGCTTGTTGCGTAACGCCACATTAGTTGAATCAAGTTGTTTAAGGTTTTTTGTTTTTTTTAATAAAAAACAACTCCAACTCCAGCAGAATTAACACAGCAAAAAACTCACTGATTGTCTGTCCTCCTCCTCCCTCTCTGTAACTGACACACACAAACTTAAACACACACTGAGCTGCCTTTCTTTGGCCTGAGGCAACAAGCAGAGTGATGGGTACACATTAAGCTGCCTTCTTTGGGGGTGTGCACACACAAACACACACAAAACACATAGCTACACTGACACTTTCTCATTTTGACCCAGTCACTTCCACCCCATCAATAGGTCAACTGCTGCTTGCTTCTCTCTGTCCTTAACACTAGGCCTAAGGCTGAGGAGGATTCACCAACATCACTGAGGGGATACACACACATTTACACATAAAACCAAAGGCCTACACTTGTCTCTCTCTCCCTCTCGCTCTCTCTCACACACACACACAAAAGAAAAACACACAGTGGCCAGAAAAACTTTGAGGAATCTGCTGAGTGGTTGGTAAGGCAACCTGATCCCCAAAGCGACTCACACCTTCGGCTTTCTGACAGCACACACTCACAAAGGTGTAACCCCTTTTCGATATTTGCTTTAGTCAGATACTGTTTTTTTAATGACCTGATACTCATCTTAGCCTTTAACAGAAATGTGATTTGTTCTTTTGCACTTCCTTTCATTCTCCTTTCCGCTCTCTCCATCTTTCTGCTCCTTTCACTGCAGCCTTTCTAATAACTGGTTATATTGTTCGCCTTTTCCTTTCTTCTTGCTGCTGCACCTGTCTACTTTTCACCAGAGGAAAACCTTTCCACAATCAGGCTTAAGGATAACAATCAAGGCTGTTATTTTGAGGAAACCTACCAAACAAGTTGCTGTGTTAGGAGGAGGAGAAAACCTTAGCCCCTTATGCAGAAATAACACCTCACACATATAGACAGTGCCCTTAAAGGCCCCCCAAAATGAGAGTAAAAATGATATAAAATTACCACAGTCACGCTGTTCCTTCCAATAACAAAGACCGGTGTTTAAATTTCATGTTAATTTCCTCTGAAGCCAGCAGGGTAAGGTGCAAAATGTACCACAGACCTTTTCCTGTTGGGTTTATACTTGGCAAGAGCAATACATTTTCTCAGTTTAGGTCCTGGCCTGAAATGAATCATGTTTAATGACACACTCCACCCAAATGAATACAGGAGAGAAGATTTATGAAAGCGATTAATTTACTTAAGTGAGGTAAAAGGAAACTGTTTTAATGGCAACAATTTGCCGCTCTGAAATCTTTATGCACTGTGGGAAAAAATGTGTAGATTTGCTGTTTAAGAATCTGTTAGGACTTCATGTCATTCTTTGCACAGCTCATTGGTGCAGCTACGTATTGTACAACATGAAGCTAGCTTGTGGCTAATAGACTGAGGTTCATTCATACAGAAATATATTTTCAGTTTCTAAAGTCAGATTCATAAAAATGTCAAGGCAATCTGCAAAACCTATGGCCTGTGGTCCAAAAATAAACACTGCAGTAGTTTCATTTCATAAAAGAAAGATGGATACTCGAACAACTTGGAAAGTGGGAACAAGTCTTTTCAGACTGAGACAGAGAACATAAAGTTCTGCAAACCACCAGGAACCTGAGGGCAGTTTGAAACTAGAACATTCTTTAAAAGCTTATAAAAGGCTTTACAAAAACCACATCATGCACAGTATGCACTTGTCTGAGCATAGAAACAACTATGGCCCATTATATAAATGCAAATTAAGGAAAGGGACGAAAGTACAGTAAGGTAAGAAAAGGAAATCTAATGTGTGAAAGACAGTTGCAAAGACACACACACACACCTAGGCAGACAGTTAAGGGATTGAGTAAAGTAGGGATAAAGAGGTGGAATTAATCCACACAAACAACTACCTGCTAACATTTACAGGATTTACAGGTAAACAGCAGGCTGGACATGAAACTGACATTTTAATGACTACCTCAGATAAAATCTGTACTTTGCTTGTATTACATTAACATCCTGTGCAACAAGAAAAAAAAAGATTGACAGTGCTAGAGACATCTTCAACGGTCCATTAACATTGTGCTGTCATGACTTGCTTAAAACTGATCTGCTAGTTGTGCATGAACGAAAACACAAAATGAGATTTTCTCAATTACCTCTATCTTTCATGGACAGAGAAGAAGGGGAAATTAGATTCTCACTGTCTAAACAGTGGGCATATTAAAATGCCACACCTGTCTCCTGTGAAGACAGTGTGTCTCCAAAGCATTCATGTGACCTGATGAGGTTTGTTTTACATTATGGATCAAGTTATTTATACAATTTGTGTCTCGACTCACTGAACCATACAGCATGGTATATATAGAAATAAAGAGAAGACTACTAAAATACTTCATGTTTTTTAACTGAAGAGGAGGTTTTTTGCTTTGACTGTGGCCATTTTTGGCTAAACTAAGGGATTAAAGCATCCTGGGAAGTTTCGACAATCACTTTGTAGCTGTTAAAGTAACATGGTGGAAAGATGGAGGGGGGAAAAGTGAACAGAGAATGAAAAGGTGAGCAGGAAAAAGACTGAATAAATGGGGCAAGGAGGCCAGCTGGGGCTGAAAGTAGGTCAAAGGCCATAAGTACTATTCCAGTTCAGAGTGTGTGTGTGTGTGTGTGTGTGTGCACATGTGTGTGTGTGTGTGTGTGTGCATCATTCCTGGCTGGTCAGTGTATGGAGGCTGGGGACTGGGTTACATTTTAAGGCAAAATAAGACCTGAGACAGACAGGCAGCAGACATCCTGATCTAGAGTCAGTTACTAAGAAGTATGACAGTATACAGTACTAAGCTGACCTCCATCTTGAATTACCAATGTTGAAGCATTATATAATTTATAGACCTATGTAAGAACATTCTTTTTTCCCCGATAAATGTAATGTTTAAGATAAACTGCTAGTTCCAAAATGAAGGGGTTTGTCTCCAGTTTCTTTTTTATCTAGAGCATCAGAAACTTTTCTGGGATGCTCCCTAGGTTTTTCTGTCATACTAGTAGTTGCCATAGCCTACTCCATTACTTTGGTTGCTCCCCTCCTCAGCTCTGACAGACCAGTCATTGCCAGTTAACATAAAACACATCGCTACCTGTGCAACCACTGCAGGAATCTCACCTGTAAATGTCCTGCAGTCCAGCTTTAAGACAAATTACATGTCATAAAGAACATGAAGAACATGTCCAATTCTGTTTGGTAAAGGAGATTCAAGAGCAACATTTTTATACACACAGAAAATTTGAACATACAGTTGGATAAACAGCTTCACAATTTCACTCTAGCCAACCTTCACCAGTGACTTCAAGCACCTGTTAGGCTGCAAAGTCTCTCCCCAAAACTACAGCCATGGCAGGTGTTGTTATGTGTATGTGAGGAATCTGAGGTCAGGGTCAATTTACTTATTCAGTCACTGTCAGGTTACAGCCGACAGGAGTGGGCACAACTTAGCAATGTGAACAAGGCAGTGTCAGAGAGAAAGTACAATCAAAGCATGGCTTTTGTGGTAAACATTTACATTTAACTACAGTACACTGACCTAAACAAAATGGGCATTGTAAATACATCCATGTGTATGATAAATATACTGTGCATGTACTGTGTGTGCGTGTATTTTGTGTGCATCAGCAGAGTGTCTCGTGCCTTACAGATAAGGCAAGTCATAGTTGGCACAAGATAAGAACTAGTTAACACTCCTGAGTGTGTGTGAATGTTTGTGTGCATGTCTGTGTATGTGAGAGAGGCAAACCAGTGTCCTCGACCTAACTTTTATCAGCATTCTGGAGGCAGACACTGTTACTCATTAACAGCAGTGAAAACGCACACACACAGAGACACACACACGCACACATACACATTATCAACAGTGGACTGTTGGATTAGTGGACCACTATTTACAGTCATTTTAAAAAACTGCAAAACTACTTTTGTAAATTTCTTTTCAAAATTGTTAAGAGGGGACTTGCACCCCAGTTCAATGTCTACCTCTCAGACAGGGGTGGTTCTGCAAGCCATTCACATCATCGAGGAGTGTGAGCGAGGCACTGAAATCCCTGCTCCAGCCTGCAGAGGCAGTGCTGAGTACGAAGTCCTCCACTCAAACATCTGCAGGTCTCTTGTTGGCTAAAATTAAATGGTGGTACGTGCACATGCACACACACAGTCGCAGTACCACCACCTGCTCTGGAGCCCTTTAGTGATAAAGAGGTGAATATTTGCTATGAGGGAGCCTTTCATATTGACATAACACACATAAAGGAGGAGACATAGTAGGATGGTGAGTGAAAGACAGATTTTATAAGCACCTAAATGGGCTATATTCAACTAGGAAGGCCAGAACAGGTACAGTTTTGTGGTTTGTGTTTAATTAAATGTGATTTCATTATTTCAGCGGTCCATTTAACAAAAACTTTCAAACAGTCTGCTGCTGCTTTGCATTGTTGGGGAAAATTCCTCTAACGAGTTACAACACAGCAAGTGATTATTTAAATTAAAACTATATTTTTATTAGAGGTAATTCATGTGAGGGCTTCAGTTAGTCATTAAGCAGATAAAAAATATATGCAAAAACAATTAACGATAGCTTTCAATGACTACATTCATTGTGAAGCTGACACTTATGTCACACTGAGATGTAGGAATTTTTATTTTGTTCAAAAGTAGTTTTATGTAACCTACATGTTTTTTTTTTTTTTTTAACTTTTGGCCCAGTTTTAACCGAGACATCTACACTATTTGACTATTGACAAATCAATACTTACTGTGCCATCATCTCAACAAACATTGCTTCTGTTGCTCCTTAGCTTTTATTTGTGGTACTTCTGACTTTGTGTTGCTACTTTTATGACTTATTAACAGAGGTCTAACCTGTTGCTTATCATGGTTTACAACCTCGTTAACAGTACCAGGTACATTTTCATTCTTCATTCTCTGAGTAAGTAAAACTTTACCACTTTTCAAAACAGGATGAGAGAGTGACTCAGTTAGAAAAAGCATCTGAATGGACAAGAAATAAGGAGTTAATGTCAAATGAACAAATCAGAACCCTAAGACATGTTACACACTCAGGCTACATGTGATAATCCAGTCTTCCGCCTTTCTTCTCCCTCCTTCATCGTCCTGTACTTTCTACTTCTTTCCTTCACATTTCCTCCTCCTCCTCCTCCACCTGTGTGTTTTCATGTTCACTGGGTGGGGAGTTAGACATTCCAAGCATACATATAACACATAACACACACACACACATGCACTGATGCCCCCACATTCCACACCAGTCCTCAGCCATGACTAAGGCCATTTGTTCAGCTCAGGTCACTGTCTCATCTTGGCCTACCGTGTGTGTGAGAGAGAGGGGATTAGGTGTGTGTGACTGCATGTGTTTCATGAACAGCTCTTTTGTTGACTGACATCCAATTGTCTCTCAAAGCTTTAATGAAGACAGCTTAATGAAGATGCAACAACTCTACTGATGTCTTACACAAACCTCAAGCCTGTAACCTTTAACCTTTACAAACAGTGGAAGTTGCCTCAGTGAGTAGTGCCATAATTCACATATAGTTCACCACCCAGCTAACATGGACATGCGCACCAGTAAAAAAGGTAGAGTGGAGGCAGTGTTTCTATTGTTGCCACCTGATGGCAAGTGAGTGCAGGTGAGGTTGAGCAAGGTACAAGTGAGAGTAACGTTTAGAGGAAAACTTGTCTGTGTTTGAGAAATGATAGCTGCAGTAAAACTTGCAGATAAACATTTTAGTACTTGAATTTAAAGATTTATCTGTTATTACATTTTTATAGCCCTACTAGATCACTGAAATGCATGAAATGTTTATGGATGATGGCTTTAATATTTTGCAAGTGAGGATTTACACACAGATAACACAATGAAAAGTTATATGATTGACCACAGCGTCAATGTAACACTGGATCATTTGAAGGTATTTGCACATATACTGTGATTTTTACCCCTGGATTTAAAGTGAGACTCATCAAGGCCCAGTTCAGGAAAAAAATGCCTGGAGTCCTGCTCCCCACTCATCAGTATAACAAGCAAGAATATTCATCAGTTGAATCATTCCTTCTACAAACTAAATATGTGTGTGTGTCCCGGCACATGCAGTATTTGCCATGACGCACAGACAAACCAGGAACAGAGCTTTGAGAAGTGTTGATTGAAATACCAAATACACATATACACACATACGCACACACAGGCAATCCCAGAATACCTCCTGAAATGAATCAGTCATCATGTCACTTGTAGCTGTCAGTATGGACTAATCTCTGTCTCTGTCTGCCTCACTCGTGTTTTCTTCATCTCTTGTTCTTTTTTTCCTCTCATCATTCTGCATATATGTGAGTATGTATGTTATAATTACAGTGGGAACTAGAAAAAAAAAAAAACACAGAAGCCACTACATTATACTCCTCTTGTCTATCTGTTTAAACAGTAGCATAGTATTTATGAGGCTACAGCTACCTGACAACAAAACTAACTAGTCTGTCGGTGATGCCAAACATGTACAGTCTGTATACACCCACAGTTCTGCGTGGATACACCTGTGCATGTAAGCCATGGGCGTGTAGAGGCTTTAAGTGCAAGTCAAAGTACTCATGCTGAACAGGCACTTTAAGAAGGTTTAATTGGTCTTACGGATGCAACCTAACAATTCTTTTCTTGATTAATCTTAGTTGTTTGCGCAATGAAATATGAAAAACATCCATCCCAAGTTCTCAGAGCTCAAGATGACATCTTCAAATATCTTGCTTTGTCAAACAGAACCCACAGATACTGAAGTTATTATCATAAAAGACCATGGAAACCAGAAAATATTCACATTGGAGAAGCTAAACCCAGAGAAATTTGATATGTTTTATTTTTATAAACCCACTGGATTATCTGAAAAATGCACACAAAGCTGAAAACAGGCCTGTTATCTTTAGCTCATGAAAAGTTGACATTTTGGAAGTGTTTGGATTTCACAGGACAGCAACTCTAAAATTATAATACTCACACAAACTTCACAACTTCAGAACTGAAAAAAGAAACCTGTGTTACTTTCTGCCACTGAGAGCTATATTCAGCTGCCAGAGTAAGTCAACCTATTTTTTCTCTCAAATAAATGTAACCACATGTAATCCAGTGTGGTTAAAGCTGCACACCTTAAGTCCTGAACCTCCACTACACCACTGATCTGAGAGCTTTTCTCTCCCCCACCTTCTCCATTTTCCACCATGTCCCACTGCCTTCCCTAAAGCTCCGCCAACACAACAGTTAAATCCCAGAAAGCAGCCCATAAGTACCTTTGTTAATTACGTGTGGAAGAATAGGCCTGTTGTGTCCTGGTGTGATAATGGTGCCAGCACAACAGAGGGATTACCTCCGGATAATACGTACGCTGAGCTGACCAGTGTGATGAAGGGCCATATAGTGGGAAATAATTAACACAGCTAACTGGTCTGCAGGCCTTTCAGCTAGACGTCAGCACTGTGTGGTTACTGGCAGGGGATTAATGTCCTGGGTTATTTCACTGCAGCTGTAACCAATATCTGGAGATACTCTGTTTTTGTAATTTTTTACAGATCTAGTCAATGTTTTGCCTGTTACTTTGGGAAAAATGCAAGAAATGCCAGTCATGCCATTCTCTGCTGCTTTTCAAATTATTAACAATAATCAACACAGGGTGCACTGTCTACTTTGGCGGCATGTGAAGTCCTGAAATACTTGTACCACACTGTGTCAGTACACACTGTCTCAGTGTCTGGGATATGAACTGTTGGCTTTTGGCAGTTATCTATGAGCTGTGGTTCTTGCTCATTGTAGGCTCTTTTTTTTTACATTAAATGAATTCAGAAATGAAGTCAGGTCAGTTGTATTTATTTTTTCAATTTTATAGCCAAAACTCACAAATTTGCTTCAAGGGCTTTACAGTCTGTACAGCTACAACATTCTCTATCCTTAGACCCTTGATTCGGATGAGTAAGTACTCCCAAAACAAACCCTTTAAAGGGCAAAAAAGGAAGAAATGAGCAACAGAGGAGAGATTCTTCTTCCAGGTATGGTCAGGCAAGCAAAAGTCTGATTTACAATTTTAAAGCCAGGTCCACTAATTTCAAAACTAGGCTCACTAGATTTAAGGGCAAATTCACTATCTGCACAGCCACATTTACAAAGATTTAAAGCCAAGTGGACAAGGTTAAAATATAGTAGTGAATCAAAATGTACAACTTTTAATTAAAAATGTATGTTTTTTCAAGAGGGTCAAGCCACACATTTAACGCCAGATTCACAGTGCTTAAGGTGAAATTCGCTTCATATAAAACTAAATCCACACATTATAAAGGCAGATTAAAAGGTGCCAATATACTTAATCAAAGTGCTTGTCAGATAGCTAAATAGCTTAAGAGTACTGCAACAAAAAGTGCTTGTCAGATAGCCAAATAGCTTAAGAGTACTGCAACAAAAGTACTGGGAGATGAACACAGAGCTTTCTCTCTAGTCCAGCACAGACACGTGAGTTTAGTCGCAGAGGATGCAGCTAAGAGGAGGCCATCATGTGTTGGTCGTGGTCAGCCCTGCTACCTGTGGAAATGCATGCTATCATGGCTTGGCTTGGCACAGTACAGCTAAAGTTGACCAATTCATGCTAAAGGAAAGACTCTTTTTGAATGTCTTCAAGCAAAGACTATTTGAAGATATGCACTATTATCCCCATATTTAAACAATGATTGCATCTCCCCCTTTATTGACAGGCAGCTTTTCACTCCACCTTGGAGCGTGGATGTTCAGAAAAATGTGGACAGATGACACATTTTTTCCACACAATAATGTAAGTGTACATTGGCCATTGGTGACAAATCGATTGATACTATACAAATTTTGATGATGAAAACAAATATTCAGTAAATACCAGATGATGAAAAAAAATGTCTATGGCCACACAGTCACCAGTGTATATGTCCCTACCAGAGTTCCCATCTTGCTGAGCCCACCCCCACATCTCTCACACTCCTCTCACATTCCCCCTGTAGTATAGATTCCACATTGACAGCTGGCACTAGGGGGAAAAAGACGAGTGCGTTTGTGTCTCATATGTGGTGGTTTTCAACTTTGTGACATGTTTTAATTTTTGTTTTTTTGGTCTGCACGCAACCCATGCCACAACAAGGAAAACCATCCCAAAGTAGTTTATGTGCCCACTGTGGTCATTTAAATAAAAGTTCCTTTTAGTGCATTTCGTGCTTTAGAAGAGAAGATAAACCATGGAAAAAAGAAAATATATAGATGGAATATATCTTGTGAATCCTGTAATTCTAAATCTAATATTTCAATGTGATATATGCAAAAAAGATGAGGTAAAGGTTGTTATTTGTTTTGTACAAGCAAATTCTGTGTAAGTGAGATACACAAGAGCTCAACAGAACGAGCACTAAACTAAACCAACTCATAGCTAAAAGCTACAGCAGCAGCTTACAGAGCGTATTTCCTAAAGCTGTCTGCCTTAACATCCTGCCCCTGATCAGCCTCCACTTCCTGGGGTTGAAGGTCATCTGAATGTCTAATAAACAACCAAGAAGAAGAGAGTGTGGCTCACTGTCCATAACATGTCAATCACATTTGAGGCTGAGGTCACAATGGCGGTATTTTTGGGGTTAGGGTAGTCTTGTGTTCCCGTCGTTCTGTCTATCACAGTCAATCACACACACACACACACACACACACACACACACACACACACACACACATACACACAAACACACAGCTGTCCCGAGTGCAGCATCACCCCCGTCCCTCCTCACCAGACCCAATCTGACAGGCTGAAGCCCAAAGAAAACAAGGCTCTGTGTCTCCTGTCCCAGCGATCACCTTTCAACATCTCATTTGTAACGCCATCAGGAATAACAGCTGGAGACTTTGTGTGTGTGTAAGTGTGTGTGTGGTAGGTGGGGGTTAAAAAGGGGTTGGAAAGGGTCTGGTTGAAGGGTAGACAGGAGAGAGAGATGGAAACCAGGAGAGACAAAGAAAGTGGCAGAGGAATTAAAATGTCAAAGCGCGAGATAGAGAGTGACAAAGAGAAGATCAGAGAGAGGGTGAGATGTAAAGGCAGTAGAGTACAGACAATTAGATGACTGACACTTGTTCAGACCTCCCTGTAGACAGTTCTTACTATTTTGTTTCACCTTTAAAAGAATCAGTTCCTGAATGAAAACCATTGACTGCAAAGTCTGTAGATTATCCACAGTAACCTGGAAACGTGTTTCTGGAAAGCCATGTTCCTTGTCCATTTTTCAGTGCTTGGTAAAGAGAAAATTCTATCTGCTTGGTAAGATACCACCCAGATTAAAGAAGAAATGTGTTTTTATAGTTTGAGTGAACTGGCCCTTTAATGGAAGTGGACACTGTTTTGATGTTTTTTTTTTCCTTTGTCTTTCTTTCTTTTTTTTTTTTGGAAGCTATAATTATAATATAAACTATACATTTATAACCTATGCGGGACCAGAAAAAATTCTAAAAAGCATCAACTGATGTCTTCAATCAGTTCTTCTATACTGCATCTTTTAACTGGAGTAAATCTCATCCTGGTAAGGTGGGTATGTGTATGTCAATGTATATGTTAGATTAACATTAGATAGTTAGATAGTTTTCCTGATTATGGATGATTAATCTTAAATACATGACTGGATATTGATAGCTCAACAATCAAATCAGATCATCAAGTCTGTTCAATTATCTTGTTACAAAAATAATATGTTACTGTTGAGTAAGATTTTGCTGCAAAGGAACTGTTAAAATCTGAGCTATATTTGGATGAAAAGGAAACACTATCATAGGAGCCAGTATTATCTCCATAATAATTTGAATGTATTAATTAGTGTGGTAATACTGTTCCTGACATACATGCTAATGATGTTATTGAATTGAGACAGAGTGAGAGACAGAGAGGAGATAAAGGAGTGAAAGCAGAGTGTGTGTTGTCCTGTGGGGTTCCTGGTGTGTTATTGCAGTCTCCTCTGGTGCTGGCATGTGCTTTCTCTGACCCTATCTTACACTTACACACACACACACACACACCACACACACACACACACACACACACACACAATCCCAAGCACACACTGTCCCTCACCCCTCCCTGATCCATTGACTGCCCTTTGACCTGCAGTGCTGTAGCGCTGACCAAACATACCCCAACCCCACTGAGACCACAATACAGCACTGTGGCGCCATGACCCACACAATACTGCACTATGTGAGAGAGACACAGAAGCTGGGTAAGAAAAAGCAAGATAAAGAACATTATAAAGAGAGAGAAAGACTGAAATATGTATGGCCACATTCAAAAAAGAATGGAAAAAATAATGTCAACTACTTGTGCCAACAGATGTTCTATATCCTCTATTTCACTTATACCTTTATACCCTTTTGCTGACAATAATGCAAGTATAGAATTATGAGCTCTGCATATAGTTTGTGCATGTATGAATGCATAAATGCTGTGTTTGCAGCACTGTTCTAATGACTGTTACTAGTGTTATGGCTGATTAATCCTACTTTTTTAATTAGATTTTTCGTTATCTTCAGATGTAATGCCTTTAACTATTAGTACAAACTCATGCTGTGCAGCCAAACATTGTTCTAACATAAAAGAACTTAGTTTTGTCTGGTGGAGGTTTTCAAAAATACTAATTATCTCAGGCTGAATTTGGCATCTTGAATTCATTATGTTGCTCAATGTAAATATCATATAGCTTAAAAGAAAAGCTGAACCAGGGTGATAGAGACTACTGTATATGATACTGTCAGACATGGTGGCATAAGATGATTTTTCCAGTCTACATCCAGGGGCTTATGGTAAAAACTGTAGGTCGAGGGGTTTAAAGTCATTGTTCTTTAGCTATTCTTTCTTCTTCTTTCTTTTACTATCTTATCTCCTGTTTCTTTCTGCTGCAACCCCCTCCACAAACACGCTATCGTGTCTTCACATCACTGCAACATACCATCAAACCCCACAGAGAACGTCCAGACAAACCCATTACTACCCCACCATTAGTAATGTCAAAGCAAACATTGACTTTATCTAAATGTGGGCTAATAGCCTTTAACATTAACAGGCCCTGTAAAACAACAGAGGCTGCAAAACTGGGGTGTAGGGGACTGGTCCTTAAGGTCGCCATTCAGTTACCTGCAAATGGGTAAATGGAAAGTAAAATGGTTTTGGACATCTCAAGAGATTCATACCTGCTATCTGATGGCTACAAATATTTCTTCCAAACTTGAAACTCACAATAGGAGAAAATATGTCAGTTTTTTTTTAAAAGTGATAAACTATATTCTGGGGCACTCCTTTTTTGGCAGCCACAGCTTGTCTTGTCCAAATAATCAACAAGACAACATTTGGTCCTGGCATTAGGATTTAACAAGAGGAACTGAGAGAGTCATTTGTGCTCTTTGAAGCTACCCTTTGTCTGCTAATCACCACGTAATCAGCAAACACACACACAGTGAAAATTTCTGCTTTTCTGTCTGTTCTTTGTTAACTGAAAAATAATGCAAATATTAAGTAATGGTTTAGTAAAATTACTTTTCTGTGGAAACTGAAAAAATTAGAATGAAGAATCACCCGTTAATAGCAGCCTGGATCCAGCTCTTACTGCAAACACTGAGGCTGGCAGCCAGATGCCCACCACCACCACTGTCAGGCCATATAACGGTTATCAGCATGTCAAATGGTATTTACGACAGGTAGCTGTGACTTAGGGCGGGTTGCATGCTCAAACAACAGGAGCAGGGTGGAGGAGATTTACTGATGTGAATCTATGAGTGTGTCTGTTTACAATGAGGTAAAGATGTGTGCTTGAAGCATCTGTCTGTGGTATGCAGTAGTTTACTCTATGAGGAATCAAGATGCTCTCCATCTCCCCTCTCATTTCTCATGTGGTGACAGGCAGATGCCTACTACTATTACCAAAATGTGTCTTCAAATTACCTGCTTCATCCAACCAATAGTCAAATACCCAAAGGTATTCAATTGATGAATTCAGCTAAACCAGGAAATGTTTGTTAAAACATATTTTTCACATGTAAATGGCGCTTAAGTGGCACACTCAGGTAGAAAACCATACCTCCTTTGCCTGTGGATGGTATACTTCCCTCTCTACTGCACCCAGTAGTGCAGGAGATACTGAAAACTGTCTTGAGCTGCAAATATCAGTCCAATAATAAAACTGAAACTTGAAACTGAAACAATTAGTTTAACAAATCATTTAAGGAACTGTTCCAGTTTCTCATATGTAAATATTTTCTATTTTTCCTTGTCTACTGAGAGTAAACTGAATATCTTAGGGTTAGGGTTAGGGTTGAATGAATAAATCACCTTGGATTCTGGGAACTTATGATCGGAATTTGTCACAATTTGCTGATATTTTATATACCAAACGATTAATCAATTTATCGACAGAATAATCAATAGATAAGCAAAATAATGGCTGTGGCCCCAGTCTTTTACTTTTCCAAGAAATTTCAAGCTGTTGTCCTGTTGAGCTAACCACATTTCTCTACTACATCTGATTGCTAGTGTTAGCATACTAATTACATTCCCCTGTAATGAGTGTGTAGGACAGGAGGTTGTTAAGTTATTGTGGGCTGTGTGTGTGTCTGTGTGTGTGCGTACATGCGTTAAGTCATATTTATTGGTAGAGTCTTCTAGCTGTATACATTGCCAGCATCTGTGTATGCGGTTGTTTACATTCTATGTTGTCTCTCTGTTTGTGTCTGCAGTGACGATGCTGTCTTGTCTTTCTCTGTTCCTCCATGTGCATCTCTGTTTTGGCAGTTTCAATGTGATGAAGATGCATTTGTAATGTTTGTGGCTCTTTACACTTAGTATGACAACAAATGAACCCTCTCATCTCTGTGTCTGTTCCTCTCCCTTCCTCTGGATAATGGGTGGTCTATACAGCACAGTCACCCGGAAAACATTAGATTGTTTAGACAGACTAGTGCATCAGAAAACCATGTACACATCCCACACTCATCATCTAATTCCTGGGTATATCCTCTCTTTTCTCAGACTACTTCAAGGGATGGTGGGCAGAAGAGGCAGACAAGAAATATGTGAACACGCTGTAGGTAATTTCAACACACAAAATCACAGCATAAGAAAAAAATGAATCTCTCTGCTGGAGTAACTTCAATAATCACATTATTATTATCTTTTCTACCCTGCTCCAGTTGTTTGACCGTAAAACGTTTAACAGCTGGCTTATGTAAATATCATCTGACGTGCTGATAACCATTTGACATACACGTGGCATTTCACATCACATGCACAATGTATGTGTGTGGAGGCATGAGCAAACAGCGGCATGCACATATGGACCAATAAACAAAAGGATCTGTTTGATGCATTCCAAGTGTCTTGTAACTTTTATTGGTATACTGGTCCTCACCTGCACCTGACTCTTGATATTCCCTGAGAAGAACAGTTTGTCCATTCAAAGTCAAGTCCTTTTTCAAAATGCAACATCTGCTCTTCTAAAATTGTTTTTTTTTCTGTAAAATTGTTTAATACTGGTGAAAAATAGTCTGAAGAATGAGGCTGCTCACTTCTTGCATTCTTGATTCTGATAGGATATAAGGATATATATATATATGTACAACCAAAATGGACACAGGAATCCAGAACCTATAACGGTTGCTTTTAAAGGAACAGTTCAACCCTCACATCACACCACCCTTATATCTGTCTATTCTATTGTAATGTGAAGCTACAGCCAGGAGAAAAATAGCTTAGCATAGCATAAAGACTGGAATCCGCCAACCAGGTGCACTTATTAACAAATCATCTATACAGACCTATGAGTATAAACAATGAGTAGTGGCTTTATTTAGGGTTCCATGCAGAAGGCAGGAAGTCACTGTGCCAAGCCAAGAAATAGTCCCACGCATAACCACCTGCAACCCCCCAGGCAAATTATTTTCCCTTATTCCAGTCTTAATGCTAAGCTAAACTAATGTCTCCTGGCAGTTGCTTTATATTTAGCGTGGAGTGCTATCTATGATCTCATCTACCTCTTGACAAAGAAAGCAAATACGCATACTGAATGCATAAGAAGTATGTTGGAATGGACCAGAGTGAAATTCTACACACCTGAACCTAACTCTGTCAGCAGGTAGCCCAGAATGCACTGGCCTACTACCAGTCTTTGACCCCAGCATTCAAGCTCAATGCTGTTCAACCAACAGGGGAGAATGCTAATCTCTCAGCTGCTCAGTCTCATGCTCAACCATACACACATACACAGAGGCCCAGATGCCAGTTCAAACAGTGTGGTTGTGTAAGTCTCTGGAGTGCAGTTTATGTGACATCTGCTGTAATAAATGCATAAATGTTGCATCTTTATCTCTTTTTGTCTGTATCTCTGGGCTTATCTCAGTCTGTCTTTCTTTCTTTGTCTGTTTGCCCCCTTTTACCTCTCTCTTTCTCTTCATCTGCATCAATAACTCTTCCTCTTCCACTCCCTCTGTCTTTTTTCTCTTCCTCCATCTCCTTATTTTTCTTGTTATCTCTGTGTGTTGCTGCAGTCCAGCAAAGCCCTCAGCCATTCCAACGTTCCTGCTTCCATTCGCCAATCGGCACTAATGGTGGAAAACAGACTTCGGTGCCATCTGATGCTCAACTCCAAGGACACCCGGGGAAAAGTAACTTCCAGTAACAATCATTAAACTGTTTGGCCTTTCTTGGTATCTATTAATTCAGCAAAGCGCTGTGCTGCTGCCATTTCATTGAAGCAAGCCAGACTGGACTTGCAGTAATTTAGAGCACTTATGAAGGTACTATTAGACATAACTTCCTGGATTTATACAATAGCTGCCTTACATTTACTGTAACTGAACGCTGCGTGGAAATGGGGACTACCCAGACAGACCATGCCACAGAAGATTCATTTTTTTCAAATTTAGATGTCCTGGTGTGTCCTATAAAACTTTACTTTTTATTGTTCATTGTTTATAAAGTTGCCCAGAGCAACCCAGCTCTAGTATGCATATTTATCTGGGATATCTCAGTAATCACCAAGTCACAAATAAAACTGCTTTGCTGCATCTTTTCTTAGAGTGCAGTGGAGAATGTGACAAACCAATCAGTGAGAGGAAGTTTGTTTACGATCATTCTTATCAAATTTGTCAAATTTGTCTGAGTATCTGCCTCAGTTTTGATTAATTAAAGTAGCTAGAGTGAAGTAGCAAGGAGACTGGCGGTTATCCAGCTTGTCCAACTTTCCTAGAGGCCATTTTCTGGAAATCTTTATAGTGTAAAGAGTTTCTTGTTTTTTGTCTCCTCTGACATTCATGAGGTTTAGGGGTTGTTTATTTCTGCTATAGGAGGTTATTGCAGACTTCTTGTTTGTTCCTCAACATATATTGTTCCGGTGCCACTGAAAGGTAGATCACTACGGTGGCACTTGGCAACTCCCTCTCGGCTAAAGACGATACTGTTCTACAGTGATCTTGCTAATGTGGCCTATGAATTAGCAGAAGCTTTTCTGAAAAACTGCAGTGCAATTTGTGGCATTGTGTTAATTTTTTCAGGAAACAGCTTTAACATTTGCAAGGCACAAGGCCGCAAGTAACCTGAGATGACAATCTCAGGGGAAATCAATTTACACTGCCAATGAAATACCTGCAAACAAGTTGGACTGTAGCGGTCGAGAAGTGATTTTGCTTTATCTTGGCACCAAACATTGTTCTGTTTCTGTTTCAGATTGTTTTATGTGAAAAATGCTGGTGTAAGTTTTGAGTACATTTTGCTGAGATTGGTTGAGTTTGCTTTAAAACTAACACATTTGCAGGTTCCCAGTTTTAAAACAATAATCTGTTGAAAATCTGCACTTTCTATTACTCTTATCACCCGTTTCAGATGATTCCTCTGTTGTTCAGTATTATACTGTAAACAGGGAATGCTAAAGATAAGAGACAGACAGAGAACAGATGACATGCATTACTCAAACCCACAAATTCACAATTACATGGTATGAACCTCAGACCACAAGACACCAAGAATCCCTCTCTAAACACACACAAACACATACACTACTGTACAGATGTCTTTCAGCTGCCTCTTCTCAATCTTCAGACAGCGTTACACAAGCATCAACAAAATAAATATTTTAAAAAGTAAAAACTGGGTTGCTATCTATTTCTATTTTTGACCTCTGTTAGAAATGAATCCTTAATCTTTCTGCTCTACATTTCTCGCCTCAGGCAAATGTATAAACAAGCATTAGCATCTTTTTTGATCCCTACAACCTAATCCCTTCACAGCAACTTGAGTTAGAGTTCTGCAGCACTGATACTGTACTTTAAGCACCAGAGAACGACCAGGTCTAACCTTATAACAAGATAAGGGAGAGCTTCAGTTTCTAATAGGTACATAATGGCATTTTGTTCCCTCTGTCCTCTTCATGCTCTCCTGCCCTTTCTCTCACACCCCCTCCTATAATATGTTTCCTTTCCTTTCCCCTTTCTTCCTCACTCCTTCCCCAAGTTCTTTTCTTCATTTCTCTACTTGGCTTCTTTTGTCTTTGATTATCCACTATTACACCAGTCTTCTGACGTCCTGTGGTCCCTATTTCTCTCCTTCTCCCTCTTCTTTTCTTTCTTTTTCTCCCCTCCATTCTTCCTTCCTCCCAACCTTCTGTCTCTCTCTGCTGCCTGCCCAGGATCCATTGACAGACTGCAGGCGGTGAGGGGGAGGAAATGCTGTGGCATTGCACAGCAAACATCCCTAATAGGCTAATCTAATCTCATCTCTTTGCGGTCTATGACCCTGTGTTTACTTTCAGCCCCGTGTCTGCACGCTGGCTCGGCCTCGCCTCGCTGAATGCAGCTTTGTTCCCACTAAAACTCATCATCGGTGTGATCTCGGGAATAGGCGCCAACTCTGCGACCGTCTGCCCATAATGCCTGCAGGCTGGGGATTGTTCAGATCTATGTACAGCTTATGTATCTGTTGTTGTTTGCTTTTATTATGTTTTCTAGGTAGCATGTTGAGTGCTGAGGGTACTGCCCTGTAGCTGAACCTAATTGTGGGGGTGTTCGATCTTGAGTTGGAATATTAAATTTTACTCTTCAGCCAACAAGGCAGCATATTTGCAAAATAACCAATAGGTAGAAAACAACACTGCAAGGTACAAGTGTATGAAAGAGCATGAATTTCCCAGGCGAGATCAAGATGACAGTAACTGAATAACGAATCAAGAATCACAAACCAAAAACATTCATTAAGTGAAGTTCAGCCAAGGACAAGTGTCTGCAGATATTCCAGAATCTGAGCAAATATGTTAGTTCAGAATGAGCCAATACAGGATAACAAAGTTTTTCAAAGTACACAATTAAGTAGTTCCAGAGAAAAAGTGTTAGAAAGGACAAAAAATGATGGAAGAGAAGGTACGTCCCACAACTACTACTGTCCTCCCATCATACTTTTTGCTTTAATGACACTGGTGTCTCATGAATCACAGACAGTCACAGCAATCAAACCACCATGTTTCATAACCACAGTGTTTTCCAAGAAAAAAAAAAAAAAAGACCCTCCTGGGGTTGGAACAGCAGTGTGACAGCAACACAGCGATGATCCAAGAACAAAAAATTTCACTACAATAAATGACTCCATGTCAAACAAATCACTGGAAGACTTTTTCACTAAGCACTGCTGGATAGCGATGTCAGCTGCAGTGATTTACTGTATCTTACTGACAGTATTAATGACCACAATGCTCCAAGTCTCTGTTGAAATCAGTGCTTCTGTTACTCACCCCTGGCAGCAGTGGACATCAGGACCATCTCCAGAAACAGACAGACCCAGAGAAGCTCCATTTTGGTTGAATTTTAGGGAAGAAGGACACTCTGCTTCTTTGATCTGAGAGAAAATTAAATGGAAAAAAAAGAAGTTGCTATATTGAAGGATAACAGCTGAGGATATGTGTATTTAAGAGATACTGAGTAATAACTTTCCATCTTGAAGGTCTACTTTATGTTTTAGATTACATCTCTGTATATAAATCATCACTCAAAACGGCTCTGTTGTCCACTGTCACATAGTGTAATTTATTCTAAAAACCCACCAGCCACATTCATTATTTCACCATCTGATGGGGTTCTTTGATTAATTGCTGCTGAAATAGCTGCTAGCGCAACGGAATTAAAACATAATTTACTACCAACTGGCTGACAGCTGGTGAGTATGTGAAAACCTGCCTTGAATTTTAGAAGTGAAAAAAGTGTGTGACATTCATGACGAGTTGTCTTACAAGTGTTGAACTATTTTTCTAGCTTTTCTAAACAAGACCGAGTAATATATTTGTGGGATCCTTTCTAAAAACCAACCCCCATCAAAGGGTAGAGTACATGTAGATGGTGAAAGGACACACAGACTCACTTCCAAAATTTTTAATCTTATTCTTTTGGTCTATTGCGCCTGCTAAACATTTTCTTTATCTACAGAAGTCCACGGCAGTCAAAGCAAGTGGACATCAGTATAAATCTTTACAAACCCTCTTTCCAAGCAGCAGAGATTTTCAAAGTCAAAACTATTTTCCTTACAGATTTATTCTGTCCACCTGTCCATACGTCTCTCCTTACAGTGGTTTTAATCTTTCCGCCACATAAATTCTTCCCTGAACCTTATGAGATCTTATTTCAACATTTTGCATGCTGTATCTTTGATCAGGGTCTGTCAACCTCAGCGTCTCAGTTCACCAGAAACTGCTACACACTTTAAAGTGCAGGATAATTGATTTGTGACAATCAAGGGGAGATTTTCAACCTACGCAAGGCAGGTTTAGCCTGCACTTTTATCTGCATTATGTACTATACTGATGTAACTAGGATAAAAGATAAAAGATAAACCTTTATTTCATAAATTCCAAATTGTAAAAGCAGTTGAAGGTGGCTCAACATTACAAAGTAAAACACCTTTTTAAAGCAGAGGAAAGCCTGCAACCTATGACTGCATTTGGATAATCCCAGACTGGGGTGTGCCTTAACATATCACTTATTTAAAATCAATAATTTCATCAATCAATTAGTTTTAAAAATGACCATAAAACCTTTTCTCTTTCATTCATTCAGTAAGGCATGTTAACATTCCCTTAATAAACTGTATTGTTCCAGGTTAATGTGTTGTCTACAGTTGTGCCCACTTTATAAATGTAATCAAAGTAAACCATGTGAGTGCTGTAACATGTTATAATATGATATAGCAACATTTGTCTTTAAGTAACAGCTTCTGTAGATTCGTACCAGTGAAAATCACAGGAATATAACACAAGTTTGAATCAAATTAAACTTTATACTTTATCATTGTAAAATAGGGGGAACCTAATAGGAAATTAATAAGAATGAAAAGGTAATAAGGAGATAAATACAACTTCATTGCAAACTCTATAAAGTGCAACACATAAACATCAAGGTCTTGTGGGTACATTATATAAATATTACACTGATTTTGGCAGATGAATAAAGTCGGACTTACTGTAAAATTCCCAGCAGTGATGAGATATCCTCAGTCTGTTACCCGCTGGTGACCTGCACGTATACCATGCCGTTATCCCGCAAAAGTTATTCACCTCCTTTCCAATTAGCTACCTTATGATTTCGATAACTTAATCCGTGATTCAAACCAACAATAATTCACAAATGTGAGGAGACGCGTCTGCTACCGAAACGCCAACTTGTACTAAATTACTCTGACAAAGTATGCAAAGTTTGCTTAAACTTACCGAACGACAAATAAAGGAGAAAATGTGGTGGTGGGGGGAATCAAGAATATAAAGGCTAAGGTCAAACACGTGAACAGTCAAAATGCAGGCTTTAGTATTTCTGAATGACAGTCCGCATGTAAAGCGTTCGTGGGAGAGCAGTAACAGGACCGGGAAAAGAAAGGAAGAGAGAAATTTAAAAAACTTTATCTACATTTCTCTTCGATGTACATAACTCTTCAGCCGAATTAAAAATGAAAACCTGAACACTACGTCCACATTGCCTCCAGCAGCGATTCACCGTCCAAACTTCAGCCGCAGGCGAGAAAACAAACTGCGTCGACGGACTGTCCCAGCACCGAACTTTCAGCCAATCAGAGGGCAGGCCAATCAGAGAGCGGACCAATCAGAGAGCAGGAACGTGCTGGACAAATTTGGAGCGGTTTAGGGTGGTGAGGAGGGGGACATTCACTCAAATCAACTCAAATCATTTGTTAGACACAGACATGATGCTCAAAATGGGGTGCGCTGTCCTCATAGGAACCTTGAGGAGAGCAACAGGAATCTGTAGATAGGGTATTTCGGTATTTCCATTCATTATCATTATTGATATTATAAAAATTATTACATTAGCTAAGTATTATCTGTAATAGTAGAAGCAGTAGCAGTAGTAAAGGTAATAATGGTAAATAAATATATAATATGGGAATATACGTCTATTCTATTCTATTCCTGAAGCCTCATACAAATACAGTCAGTACACCATTGCTTTACTATGTGGTCTGTCAGTTTGCTCTTGCTCTTCCTTGCACCAACACCGCCACCTCCTGGCACGTAGACGTTATTACAACAATATGTTTTAAAACGTTCACTCAGTATTTACCTCTACAGTAGACTTGCTCCTTGAAAATGTCCTGCGACGTTTTATCTAGAGACAGTGTTGTGGAGTAGAGAATACACCTAACGGAGTTATCTATTTAGAATAAGCTACAACGTATGAGTGACTGTATTTAAGTCGGTGGTAATAAGAATACAGTTATATTCTTAAAATCAATAAATCATATTTTTAAGGCTGCACTATTCACTCTGAAATTCGGTATTTTTTTTAGATAGTTCAGTTGAACGTTTGCTGGTCTAATTACCTACCTAGCGAGCTACCTACTTAGCCAAATTGCTAGCCAACCGTATGTCAGCCTTTTAGCATAGTAGCTACTTTTCTGAGCAGGTCTAGCTAGCAAACAAATCACCGAGTGGCAACCAGCCAATTTACAACAAGCATGATATGTATTATATTCCTGGCCAGTTATTTCTATCCAATCACATACACATACCTACCTACATGTCTGGGAACTTTTAAACAACCATTTGAGGACGTGGTACACGAGCTAATTTCCGCACTCTGTCGAAAACAAACAAGGTAAAAAGTGTCTTTTCTGGTGCCACTTAAGAGCATTCGTTACAAGACAACAAACTGAAAACAGAATGTTATATGAAACTGTAAATTGCCATGGTATTATTCTTTTCTTTTTCTATTCTTTTCTTTACCAGACAAAATATCTAACTTTGTCCAAAGTATTTAAAATGCATTACACACTTTGAGTAGCTAGTCGAATACATAAGAAATTAAGGGTGAGTATTCTGTAATCTGTAGTTAAATACATTGTAAAAGTAACATGCATAAATGAAAACAAATTGTTCAGATAATTCACACAGGAGCTCCAGTCTGCATATTTTCCTTATCACTCAACTACAAACATAAGAAGAGGAAAAGAAAAGCTGTGATGTAGATAATTACAATTACGTCTTCCACCATACTTTGATATTTAAGGATCATTTAGTGGTTTACTTGCATCAGCATTAAGAAGTTCTCACATAAAACTTTGTTTAGATAAGGAGAGAGATTAACCTGTAGTGCCATCTTCTGGTCATGAGAGGAACAGCACACTAATGTCACCATCCTGCAGTGTTTCTCTGGTCATAGGAGTACATTGTGTTGATTGATAACATGAATCAATTTGAGTGTGTCTCATGTGACAGAGGTGCCTCATACTCATGAACTCACAGTGAATTATCACCCAACCATGTAGTTCTGACAGATCAGAGGGGTGTGCTTTTCAGCTTTTACAGCTGATACAAACATTTTGTTTAAGCATTGATGAACTGATGGACTGATGGGGAGACAGTAATTTTATTAAGGCAATTTGTCCTTGGATCACCCAGCTGTTCTAGTCAGAGACCTTTGTTGTATATTGTCTATGTCAAGATATTTCTCATCTTCTGAAGAGGAGGAAGGTGAAAGAGAGAGAATAAAGCTTAAGTATTTTCAAAAAATTAAATTATGTTTAAAAAAAATAACTTGCTTTTAAGTTTGAGGTAATTTTGTGAAAACCACATCAAAGAAAACAGGAAACAAATTTGGCCTAGTGGTCTTGGCTTTGCCTGTTTTATCATTTGCTGAAAAAAGACAGAAGAACAGGATGTTTACAAAATCAAGATCTAAAAAGCTGAAAAATATATTATCTGTGAGATGTTTCCAACATCATATTGAAACAAACTTTTTGGATGATGGTCAACATTTAAACATGAATCAAAGGAAAAAATTACATTTAATGCATCAGGAACTAATTTGAATGGTTTCAGCTCCAGCATGTGTTTGGACTCAAAAACAAACTGGAGTTTGTCTGAATTGTACTGAAAGACATTTTAGGACACCCTGAACTTTATATCAGTTAAACAGTCATTTAATACAGCCATCTCACAGTGATGATTTGGTTTAACTGTGAAATATAGCAGAGTATTGTCTATGGCTATGTTCCAGTTCTATGGCTTAAACCGCCGTGTTTTATTTCAGCGTCAGGAGAAGGCAGGCCAAACTCCCCAGAGTTTCAGAGAGTGTCTGAGCAGCTGGGAAAAATGCTATCTGCACATTTCTAAAGTGCAAATCTGAGACTCTTGAAGACCTTTTAATGCAACCTGGAAATAAATGTGAGATCAATTCAAAAACCAAAGAAAAGAAACAAACGTGAAAGAACAGAAGCTATTAATAAGGTCAGCGAGGAACAACTGTATTCTTTAAGCACATTGGGGTTTTATAAAAGCAAAAACAATGACAAATTATAGCCTCAAAAAAGTCACTGAGCGGGCACCAAAGAAAGATGTGGTGTGATTGCATGCTTTTATGTCTGTCTCTTCAGCTACAGCTGGCAGACTGTTAGCTTAGTTTAGCACAAAGGCTGAAAGCAGGGGAAACAGCTAGCCTGGCTCTGTCCAAAGGTAAAAAATCTGCCAACCGGTTCCTCTAAGGCTCATGTTATATCTTATATCTGTATAAAAACCAAAGTGCAGTCTGGTTTTTGTTCTGATTAAACAACCAGATGTAATGTGTTAATTTATGAGCTATTCAAGTACCCAGCCTTACCTGAAATCACATGTGACCCTATTAACCACACCCAGAAAGCTTTATAACCTCACCCCCTTTGGCCTGCAAGCCCTTATCCCTCCAAACCACCAAGACAACAAAGAGAAGCACTGTGAGTGAAATAATGGACATTCAAACCTCATGTTTAGTTACAGCAGTTATTGTTATCTTTTCATTTCTGCACATTTTTGCCTGGTTTTTAAATGTTTATTTCTGTTACATCACATTAGATTCCTGTGTTAATACCTTGAAGATGATGAAAATACTCTTAGCCTTTTACACTACTCTCTCAAACTTGGCCAAATCCGCTTCAATGATCCTGTAAACCTTCACAGTTAAGTTCTTGTTGTCATGTCTTTTCTACAACCTGAAGCTTGCAAAATACACAAACCTCTGAGACAAATGAGACAAGCAAACAGCAAGCTATTTCTTTTCACACAATTTTCTGTACTCAAGTAAGTTTTTAAAAATGCCTAGAGGGGTAGCTTGAAGTTGAAATGTTGATACTCCTCTGAACTCTCAGCTCTTATGTCAGCAAGTATCCATGGAGATGAAAAAAAAGGTAAATATTCTTATATTAACCAATGGACTAGCTTCAGAAATGCCACTTGATGACACTGTAAGATGCCTTTTCTCATATTAGCTGCCATTTTCACAAGACATGCTGGAAATCACAGGTGTAAATAACTAAAGTGATAATGGCTGAATTGCATTTACCTGCTGTAGTTTCAGGATCCCGCGCACACTGGTTCACTGTCACTGATTACAAGGACACTTGATCAGAACAGAGCAGCCATAGAGTTACAAGTAACACCTGAGCTTCTACTATGACAAGTCAAAGTGTCTGCTGTGAGAAAGGCTTTTTAAAATCTTTCATTCTCTGCTGATTAACCTTAGAGTACTCACCTAACCATTTTCTTCTTTAAATATGAAATAAGCCTTAACATGTAATTCAAATTCTATAACATAACAATTTGAATACAATATTAATAACATTATTTATTTATAATAATAATCATTAGAATTTGGTCAAAGCTGCTCTCTTGCAGTTTAGCTCCATATTTTCTCCACTAGATGGCAGCAGAATATTATATCAAGGGGACAAACATTCACATATGCATGGACACACACAGCACTTTTATGTTTTTAGTACAACTATAGTTGTAAGAATTTACTTTTCTTCTCAAATCAACATGACAGATGGTGGGAATATGGTTGAATATGCTCCATTGAAATCCATGCAGTGTGACAGGCAGTAGGCTGGAACTATTTCTGGTAAAGACTATTCTCTCTTTCTTCCTCTATGTCTGTGTTTATATATGAGGGAGAGAAAGAGCAAGAAAGAGAATGTCCATCCATGTGTGCCTGCCAATCTCAGCATTCATGTCTTTTCTAAGAGACACCAGGAGTGTAACAACAATCCTGTCTTTTAGAAATTTCATTTACAGTATATACAACTAATGTGCAACAGCAAATAGGTTTTAAAGGAAATATGATGTCGGCAATAATCTATTCCATAGCTCTGTCCAACTTCTACAAGCAACTTTAACACAAATGGTTCCCCCCCTCATGCAACTGTTGGCGAACATATCATAGTCTGATGAAAACTTTAGTGAGAGGCAAACTCCTTCTCTTTCCATTTACCTCTGCTATACTTTCTGTTATTCTCTCCCTCAAAGCAACTGATCACCCAAAGCCAAAAGTCCATTTGTTTTTTATTTTTATACTTAAAGTGACTAAGAGAAGCCTTCAGCCAGCAGTGATGGTAGCTGCCAGTTTGTTTGAGAGGAGAGTGTGATCATTATTCAAGTTGTGCGGAACAGCCCCTGTCAGCGGCAGATTACAAGTTAATATTCTGATATGTCATGACTATAATGGCAAGCTCTCATACTAAAGATGAATCTGTCTTTATGGCCTTTGTTTTTCAGTTATTGGGGATACTTCCTCCTGAATGTTTGAGAGATTTGTTTCAACTATAAAATTATTTCAGGATTAAGTAGCCTATCACATAATTTTCCACTGTTCCACTGTATTTTCAGCAACTGTATGTAAATGTAATACTGTTTACTGTACTTTTATCTTTTAGTCACTTTACGATGGTGGCCCAACAAAAGCACAATAGACAATTTGCAGCAACACAATCTGAGTGTGAGCTCTGTAGGTCAGTGGGAAGAAACCTGTAAAAATAGCCTTCCAGTTGAGTTAAAGCAACAGTTAGGACATGGTTGTTTTCATTATTAGATTTTACTGGGCTTCAGCCAGTGCAAGAGTGCGTTTATATTCTGCAGGCACAGCAAAATGTCACATTCAATCTGTACACTTTGTTTTCAAAAGGTCATAATTAGCTAGCAGTTTTGAAACAATTATGGCCAAAGTGCACCAATTTCCCTCTGAAGCAAAACATAGAATTACTCATGGAGAGTGAAGTTGAGCAGCGTGTATGTGTGAAACACTTGTGGTTTGGTGTTATTCCATTCTTACTTTTTAGTCCAGTATCAAATGCTTTGTCTCTGTATCAACTACAAAAGTTAAATGTAGTGAGGAGAGACTGGCTGTCCACCTCCAATTTTCTTTTTAATCTTATCTAAGTTGACTGAGAGTGAAAGCTGTTAGATTTAAGCAATTTCACACTTTTACATGTAGGAGCAGCTGAGAATGATTACAATTTATTAGCCAGGTTGGAGAAGGTTTGGTGATAGGAGGGCACACATGCACACACAAGAGGGAAATTAAAAAGCAGCTGCAGAGAAACAGGAAGGTGTAATTTATTCAGCATCACCATACCTGCCCCAATTTGCCTGCCAATTCTCAGAGTTTGAAAAGCAATGTACTGGCTTCCCAGGTGCTGTTGGCAAAAACATGTTTTAGATCTGATCATTTTTGCACACACATTTGAGAACAAGTCGCAGAAAAACTGCGTTACTCTGGAACATCCTTTTAAAGCAGCACCTCAGGTAACTTAAGTGCAAAAATAAAGAAATGGAAAATAATGTGTTACCAGAGACTGAAAGCAAATGTAGTGTCTGAATACTCCTAAACCAAACTCTGAATGTGTAAAATAAGAAATGTGTCATTTTTAACTTTGCTGTCACAAAGAGGTCAAATGAGTGATTATGCTGTTGTTGCTAAGGCGCTCGGACCAGTTGCTATGTGGCAACCTCAGCTGTTGTAGGAAATGACTCTGGTTAAAGTTTGAAAGAAGGGAGGGAAAGAGGGTGATGTTGCCACAAGGCTTTTGGTGTGTACTTGTGTGTATAGGTGTGTATTTCTGTGTAAGTGTGTATTGAGCATTTGTGTATGCATCTATTGTGCGAGCCTCTGCCTTTGTTGTGTGCATGTCTTAAAGCATGTATAGATTTGTGTATATACTGCACAGGCAATACCCTTAGCATCTTCTACATATATACATATAATGTATGTGTGTGTCTGAGTGTGTGCTTGCATACATATCCAACAGTGAACTCTCCTGTCCTCCATTGCTTACAACCGCAGGCAGAGTTTCTCCTTAAACAATTAAAAAATATATTTTTGTTTATAAAAGAGAGAAGATGTAAATGCTGAACTTTAGAGGATGTTGTAACTAGTTTCAAGCTATAGCTGGTGAAATAAAGAGAGCAGGGGAGCAACAATGCATGCAAGCTATGTGGAGGCACAATGCCTAGAGGGGTAGCTTGAAGTGTGGAGGAAGTATATAAAGTACAATTACACACAGATAGATATATACAGGTACAAAACTCTTCCACCTCCATGTCACAGCAAAATGTTAGTGGTCAGGGTTTTCCAAGACATAAACCCCTGCTCCTACCCACTGGAGTTTGTAGGTGCTATTTAGTCAGGCGTTTGACCCCTATTTCCTTGAGCTTTTGAAAAGTTACTTTGGGTTTTGGACTTCAGAATTTACTAAGCCTCATATGGCTTGAACTCAGCCTCAAACGCTCCAAGCAGTCCTCTAACACAACGAGCTATTCTTATTAGGCTCACATAAATTTTGAAGTCCTAGACCCAAAGACTCAAATGCCCTAAGAAATACAGCTCAGAAGTGTCTGAAGACATGACTCAGTGTGTTTGAAGTTTTGAGGTTGTGGATTCAATCCTTGGTGAATTTTGAAGTCCAACGCACAGATGAAAGACTTTAAGAAATGGACCTCAAGTGTCTTTGACCAAAGAACTCAGTGTGTTAAAGCACTGCTTGGAAGTTCTGAAGATATGGGTTTGATACTTATTTGTGAATTTTGAAGTCCAGCACCCAAAGTGAAGACTGAAAAGTGGAGAGAAGCTCCTAGTGTGATCAGTAGCGTGGTGGGTTAGTTTCCTGCTTGTTTTGGGCCCTGGGGTGTCAAAACCAATCCTGCTGCACAGTATACCGTAGGTAATATAGTTAAATAATCAATTTTTGAAAGACATTAACAAGGCCTTTGTATGTATTCATGTGTAGTCTATGTTCACCAGATAGCTCTGCTGCAGGCGGTTATGGTCCCATGTTTGAAAGGTAGACATCAGCCAGAAAATCCCGCCTTGACAAATTTTAAAAGAAATTTACAAAAGTAGTTTTGTATTTGTACTATAACAAAAGACATTAAATAAAGATTTTGTATTTCTATTTAGTTTTTTCAAAATAACTAAAAGTAGTGGTCCATGTTTGGTCGACTTAGTCTGACACTTCGCTATTGGTTAGGGAGGAATGTATGTGTGTGTGTGTGTGTGTGTGTGTGTGTGTGTGTGTGCATGTATGTTGTAGTATGGCGGTCTCACCTCAAGCCTGAACCCAGCGTAGCCGTGGGGAGGGTTGGGCATTTATGAAGGAATTCTGTAATTTTCAAAACTGTGGTTTGAGTTTCACTCTTTTTAACAAGCTGGTTTGGGCACTGATAATGGAAAACGGCTGCAGAGAGAGAGAGAAAGAGCGAGCTAGAGAGAGAGAGAGAGACATAGGCCTTTGGCATCCTTTGGATTCACTTCCCATTTCTCAAAATATGTTTTTGCCATTTGCTCTTCGGGGATTTTTTTGCATTATCATTTCCATGCTAGTTAGACAACAAACTCTGGACAGCAACAGGAAAAGTGGGAAAAATGGATTTAAAACGGGCACAAGATCCACATAAGTTCATAAGTGGAACCCATCAATCTCACCAAGTCCCATGAACATGGCATCAGAGTCTTAACCCCAAAGCACAACCAGAAATGACTCAGAGTGCAATCGGAATACTTGTTTGCTGCACTATTTACGACTTCTTGTTAAACTGGGAACTGTCCCTGAAAACGTGTTTCAAATGTGAATGTCTTTTCACCTCTGGCCAGCTCTGACTGAAAAAACTGAACAATTTTCATCAGCTAGCCTTGAGGATTCACAAAATATCCATGAAATTAATGATTCTTACATTGAACACTTTTTCAAACCCAGTTTATTTAAATGTGTCTATATGCTGCATCAAATATACCAAACTAATACTATCATCCTAAAAGCCTCTAATACGCAGCAAAGAATTGATATACACAAATACAAGTGATGTATATCTACAATATGTTTGTATATACAACCATACATATACTACATACATTATTCATGCTGAATTTGAGAGCTGATTGCTACTAAACATAGTGTTCTATTATATTCCTTTCCCAAAGCAAAAGAGAAATGCTTGATAAAATGCAGAGAAAGACTTTCTCATAAATGTAACAGTGTTTGTTTGTTTGTGCTAAGATATTTACATCAATACACTGATAGACGACTATGATGAGGGATATCAGCAATATTAGAAGAAGTGTTCACTTCATAAAAGTTGTACAGTTGGTAGGAAACAATAGCTTTGTTTCAAGCAGAACTTCTTGTTCCACATCTGGATGCCAGGTAGCCTGACCCCCTGCCGCACCTAAACACACACATATTGCCACACACACACACACACACACATGTATGCACATCGGTCCAAGTGACCATGGGGGCCTGTTAAGCTAACGGGAGATATTTAGCCCCCAGACTGGGAAAATAAAAAGTGTAATGTAATGGAGCCAGCTGTAAAAGCACAGAATGGTACAGAACAGAATACAACAGGACATTGCCTAAACCTAGTGTGACTTAGTGAAACCAAACCTGAGACCAGACTGATTCAGGGTCAGCAGTGGCCTCAACCCACCCAGTGATGACATCAGTTGAAGGATGAAAGCATAATAGGAATGAATGGGATTCCCTAATGACAATGACACAATGAGATGCCTTTTGGCTCTGGGTCTCTTGTTTTATGAATATGTTTTTGCTATGCTTTGTTGATGTATTTCTCATACAATAGATTAATAAGGATTTGTACAGTACAAGAGTTTTTAAACACAACAATGGACCCACATCATTACTTTACTTCATTTCAGTCCTCTTTCCCTCCTTATCTTGTGCAGGCTCTGGTAAGGGTAGAAGTTTGTTACCCCCTAGGTAGGGGCAGGGACATTAGGGCAATTTAGATTCTCCAATTAACCTAACCTGCATGGACTGTGGGAGGAAATGGGGAGAACAAGTAAACGCCACACTGACCTCAAGTTAGATTCCTTGAATTTCTCTCAGCAAATATAAAGTTTTACCATCTGATTCTAAAATATACATATATATATATAAATTCCTTTTCTCTTGTTCTTGTTCTCAGGTCTCACTTGAAAAAGAGGTTAAAAACTCAATGTGAGAACAGATAAAGTTGATATAAGGATGCGGCCGCCTTCATCAGAGATTGATCCCAGGAAAGAAGAAGAAACAGTGCCAGGTATTGTACACCCATGCTGCCCATCATTCCCATGAAGTATGTGCATTTTAAAAGATGAAATATTTCAAGATTTTTGCTCTCTTGCTCAGAAAAAGAAGGAATCAGCACTGTAAGGAAAGCTTCCTAGTGAACGTTCAGTACTAAAATTCATTTAAATGAACTCACAGAACTGATTTTGTCATATTTATGATCATCTGGGGGCTGCAAAATACAGTATGTAGAGAGGGAGAAGCATGTACAGTTGAGTATTTACATGCCAGTTATGCCTGTGCGGGCCACTGCAGCTAGTTATATTTAGTGCTGCTGTAAATAGTCTATATGTCGGTATAGTGCATGTGAGTGTGTGTTGGAGCTGGTGGCTTTCTGTGGTGTTGTTTGGTACATTTTCCTCCAAGCTGTTCTTACATTTTTTCATTAAAAACATAAAAAATGAAAGTTTTCAGAGCAGCTATATTATAAAGTTAATTTCCCCCTCCCTCACACTCTGAGGTAATGCAGAGCAAAGAGGGTTTTTACGAGCATTTAACACTAATGTTACACTAATGCTGTAGTCATGAGCTCATGTTCTGAGCCCCCCCACCTTTCACACTCAGTTCATATACATCTCACTTTCTCTTACTCCCTCTGCACTGTTAAAGGTGTTGAACTTTTGTTACAACCTTGAGCTGTATAGCTTCCAGGAGATGATATACTATAAATTCGAAGATTGTTGATGGGTTTGTTATTAACCAAATGGTTGAAAAATATTTTCTGTTGCCTTTAAAGGTTAGTTGGACTTGTGTCATATGTAAGATGTTTTATTTATGTTCATTTTTAGGTGAAAACTGTAATTTTAAGACCAGCTTGTTTTTTTTTTAATGCCTCTCAGCATGTGTCAGTTTTTTCTCTTTTTATATCTTTCTCTCCTGCCATCTGCTTTCCATTCCATCTGTCAATTTATTTTTCTTCTATTTTCCCACCTTTCCTCACTCCTTCAGTCTTATTCTCCAATTTTTCTCTTTGCTTCTTTGGTCTGTTCTTTGCCTCTCTCTCTTTTAGTACACTTAAAAATATGCAGCGCCAAAAGGCCCTCCCCTCTCTCACACTCACAGGACTTTATTACTCAAAATGACCAGCTTCCTTCCTTTTATTAATTAAAAACTTGTTTTATGATAGGTGGATGGAATACGTCATCATTCAGTACTGATTCCAAAGGTCACAGTTTAGAACCTGCTTACTCTAGTCATAATAAGAATCATATCCAGGTCATAACCAGATGTTCATACATCCTTGTGATCTATATCACTGGTAACAAGCTGGATATATAGTCTCTTCTTGCACTTTAAACAAAACAAACCCACAGACCGACACATTTTTCTTTTTTTTTTTTAGTTTAGTCAGTGAAGTACAGTCAGGAGTGCATGACTGTTATTATCTCACCCACCTCCCCTCTTCATGTCAGATGTAACAGACTGTTTGTTAGCTGGTATATTTTTGCTTTATCTCGTTCTGTCCTGTTCTTTCCTCACTAACACAAAAGTCTCACCCCCACACCAAGACCCAGAGTTACCTTGTGTTTGTCCACCTGTAAATCAGAGTCCTAGACTAAAATTATCAGCCCGTCTTAACAGGCTGTATTTATTGGCTGCAAGCGCTGCTATGGGTCCACGTCAGGAATTCCACAGAATTACTACGAGCATGACTTACTGCCTATTACACTACACATGCACACTCACCGAGTTTGCACATGAAAGTATATGAATGTAGGTGAAGTCACACACGAGCCCACGCAGAGAGCCATTAATTTTTATACTGTTTACCATTCCTGCAAAGACCTAATCGGTTGATTTACAGGGTTCCTCAGCCTGTATGTATTTCAGAATTCTCATTTTATATTACACTCAGGTTTCTGTTACATCTTACTTTGCTTTTATGAGCCAATTTAGAGCCATTGAGCTGCCCCCTGTTAATGCCTCAACATGCGTTGTACCTTGGGTCCAAACTAGTAAAGCTTGTTTTAATGAAACTTTTTCTTTCCATTCTGATGACAGAAAAACCACTTGACAGCCTGTATCTGGGTAGTTTGTATAACATGTCAATGATACAATCAAAGTATAATACCATAACTTTTGGAATGTCTGGATAGTTAGAAAGATAGATTGAAATGTATTTATCACTCAATTAAGAAGCAATCAATAATTAAAAGAAGGAAGGTGCAAACGAACTCTTGAAGCTGCAGGAAAAACAAAACAAAATAAAATGAAAAGACTTTTTGCCCTTTAAATTTCACTTTTAAATTATTAGATGTAAATGACAACTTAAAAAAAATCTCTGCTTGACTTCAGATATTTTTTATATGTTTTATGTTCTATATTTTAGTTTGACTTCTTGACTTTTGACTTCTTATTTGAAGGACATGCACAGCTTTTGTGTTTTTTCTAGACCAAGTACCACGTTGCTCTTGAATTGGTTTATGACTAAAAATTTTGTTCTGTAGAGGAAAATTTGATGATGTCCTGTAAATATTCAGTGTCTGTGTGTGGGCTCCTTGTACTAAAGGTTGTGGGTAACGTCTGGTGCCCTCTTGACTAAAAAACTGAACAAACACAAGCCCAGTTCTGTACAGAAAGGTTACAATGGACACACAACCTTATTGCCTTTCATTACTTTATTCAAAAAGGTGCGACACTGCAGCCTGATGTGTTGGCTACATCCTCGCTTTCTCACCCTCATGAAAAGCTTTTTGTTAAGTTCAACAAATTGCTCCCTTCATTTTATTAAAAACCTTCTTTCATGATCTGCTTGGAGGGTGTTTTGTATGAACTCACACCAAAAAATGATGAAATGTCTGTGATGTAGTAAAATGTGAAAATTTTGTGCGTCGGTATAATACAAACACCTTGGCCTGGATAGTAAGAGCATCAAGGTTGGGATAGACTTTTTGAGAGAGGAGATTTGTCACTGTCGGGATGACATAGCCGTGAATAACAGAATCAGTGATTTCAGGTTTCAGGGAGCTGGTATTGTGCTCGCTGTCTCACTGTGGACCTGCCTGTCCACATACTTTTGGACTGGGTCTTTTATTCATGGTTCGGAGATGCAATTTGTCAAGTTTGTTGTGAAGGAACATGACCGCCCTGCACAGTGCCCTGATCTTCACCCCATTCAATACTATCTGACTGACTTGGAATGCTGACTGCTAGCCAGGCCTTATCACCCAGCATCAGTGCTCAGCTTTAGCAATGCTCTCGTGCCTGAATGAAGGCAAATCCCTGCAGCCAGATTCCAAAACACTGTGGAAAGCTCTCTTAGACAAGTGGAAACTGTTACAGCAGCATATTAATTCATATTAATATAGCAGCATATGGTTCTAGGAATGAAATATTCATGGGTGTAATATAATGTGTGGTTAGTTACTGGCTGGTCATTATTCTCAACATGTTTTGTTTCTATGTGTTTGTTTACTCCTTATCTATATGAAAACCACCTTTGTGCTGCTAACTCAGAAAACATCAGGAAACCCATGAATGATATGATACTGCATGGTCGTAATCTCTTTTTCCACCTCTACCCCTCATCTTTGCACACAATCACATACATAAACAAACACGCACACACACACACACACAATCACACACAATACCTCTGCCTTTCATGCTCACACTGAAACACACAGTCAACAAAGACCTTCTCACTTTCTCCCATCTGTCCCACTTGTAAACACCCACGCAAAAGACCCTGCTCTGTAGTGAGATGAACATCTCTTGTCAGATATCGTGCTTATTTCCTCAAAGATCAGCCTCCTTAACGCCACACCTCTCACAATAGAACTCCAGTCTTGGCCGTCTCGACAGCGATAGTTGCCAAGCAACCGCCTCAAAAACATCCTTTTTCTCTGATGGCAGAGTGTAGTGACCCCTTCGATACAGTAGCATGCATCTGCACAAACACAAACACATACTGAGGAAGCATAAAGGAAAGAGCAGCAACAGACAAAAGCTCATGGAGGCAGTTAGAATCACACTGAGGGAAAGGTTAGACCTAGGCCACCCACTGGTCAATTACGCTTTGTAGGAAACTTACCTGCAACTGGATTATGTTTTCTACTGATATGTTGATTAAAATGGTCATTTAAATATTTGATGAGTCACTTTATATATAATATCCACTTGTAGTAATGCAGCATTATTAAACTTTCTTCTGATTGTGCACTTGGTTAGGAAAAGATTGTGGCCTACAATACAGAAAAAATTCACAACATATTTATTTACAATTAACCACCACTACAATCTGGGGTGGCATTGTAGTGCAATGTTTAGCACTGTCTCCTCACGGCAGAACGCTCTGTGTTTGAACCCCGGGGTTGCCCAGGGCTTTTCTGTGTGGAATTTGCTCTGTGTGCTCTGGCTTCCTCTCAAGACATGCAGGTAAACTGGTGACTCTAAATTGCCCGTAGGTGTAAATGTGAGTGTGAGTGGTTGTTTGTCTCAATATGTCAGCCCGGTGATAGCCTGGCGTCCCGTCCAAGGTGTACCCCACCCCTTGCCCGATGTCAACTGGGATTGGTTCCAGCCCTTAAAGGATAAGCTGGTATAGATAATGGATGGAAATCTACAACCTTGAGTTTTTGTTGCCTAAACTTATTCACAGATTGGAATGCGTAGCAGTCTTGTTTGAACCATGATTAATCAGCAACAAAGTGGAAATAATAACATCTAACAGCCTGCATAATTACAGTGTTATTAAATAAACTATGTAAAAATTGAGAAGATACTGTCAGATCTGAAATCATCTAGGAGACTGAAGTGTTTTTGTGTTTGGTAACACTGACAATACTCCTTTAAAACAACTTTGAAATGTGAATACAGACTGGGAAAAAATACTTCTGGAGCCATGGGCATCATGCACTTTGCAACTTTGCAACGCACTATTACAACACTACTCAAAGAAAAAACAGACATTAACAAAACAAAACAAAAACCTACAAAAGACTTTTTATACATTTCCAAAAGAAAAAATGATGAAGTAAGTGGAGGACAGCTCTATAGTTTGAGACCACAATGCACAACAAGCAGTTTGTACATTAATTAATTCATTGATTGTGGGTTTTAAAAGGCAAATGCACACAAACACTACATGCTCACAAACATGAGGAACACACACACTGATAACCCAGCCAGATGCATCCGACAGACAGATAACAAAGAAACAGACAAAGAAACATGCGCAGGTCCTGATAACTCAAACATGAAAGCTCGAAAAACACCCACACACACATCGGTGTGTTTGTCGCCGTTCTCATGGCTACTGCTCTTTGATCCTGGATGCAGCATCTTTGTTTACACCTGGGACTGAAGATTATTAGATTAGTGTTACAGTGGTAACAGCAGTTATGATTATGAACAGCAGTGCTTTATTTTCCTGAGACCTGAGAAAACTGCTTCGATGTACAGAAACATGTTCACGAGCTCTGGCGATGGCATCACCAGCCCAATCCCCTGAAATAAGACACACCTCACCCGTCATCCTCACCCTCATCCTCCTCCCTCCTAGTTCAAAACTATGAACTCTAAGTCAAGTCCTTCTCCATGTTGAGCGTCTTATCCTTGTTCTGTTCAGTGTGGAAAGAGAGGAGGGAAAACCACCTTGTCAAAACCAAAACCTCAAATATTACCAGAAAAAAAGCTCTTATCTCTTTGGTTTAGGTTTAGGTTTGGTGTAGGATGCTGTTTCAAAGGCTTTCCCATCCTGCCAAATAAAACTTCCACAATAAACAACGAGTGTCACATTTCTCATTATCTGAGAACACAGGATGTAACACATACAGCAGGAGAACATGAACTAACCTGTGTGTGTACTGTGTGCACTCACAACAATTAGTTGTCTCATGCTATATGCTCTGCAATTCACTTCATTACACATTTGCTAGTTTTCCAGATTTTTTCAGGAAGCGCATAAATAGTACAGTGTGTGTATGACCTCTGACCTCTCTGACGTCTCCTCATTTCTCCACAAATTTCCTTTTTGAATGAGAATATGTGAGGTATCCATGAACGACTGTGTCTGACTCTTGAAAACATTAGATATGATATGGGGTGATTTATTTTTAATGTTTTAAACAAAATATTTATCTGCAAAGATTAGCGGCAGCAGTGTGAAGCTTTTTCTGTCTCAGTTTTCATTCACTCAGGGTTTCTCTGTTTTACTGGGCTGTGTTTCATGATTTTATTGATTAACTGACTGATTTTCTTATATTTATAATCATATTTCCTCTTCGCACCCGATTTCATCTTTCATTTTTCTTCACCTTGTTTTTCCCCTCTTTGACTTTCTCAATCAATCTTTTCTGTCTTTTAAAATTGTTTACTTGTTTATTGACATTGATACTACTCATGCAGTCACTTTGTTTACTCCATTGTGCATTTTATATTACAGTACTGTATGTGCATATGTGGCAACCTTATTCATATGTCACACCTTTACTCGCCTCACATATTCTATTTTTCATTTTCACATCCATCATATTTCACCTGGTCGTGCTGCCACTTTGGCTGCTTTAATCAAGCTTCCATGATATTTTAAGTTCTTTAGTAAATGAATTCATTCTCTTTTAGCAGCTTGTTTATTCCCGCTGCTGCATTAGACTTCAGAGTAACTGTTATTGTGGCAGTGCTGGCAGCCGTGCAATTAAACTAGTTCATAATGTGAATTTTAATGGAGAGTACGTCATGAGCCATTTGTTTATATTACCTCAACTCTGACAAAGCATGAACTTGGTCTACAAGATTTCCCTAACTAATTAGACTAAACGTTACCCCCGGCAATACACTTTTGGATTAGCACAGCCTCACAGGAAAAATGATGACATAGGCTTGGATATATGTTATTTGTGTTTCTCTAATTGGGAGTAAATCTGGTCAAATCTGTTGTATCCACCCTGCCTCTTTAGGTCTGAGTGCTTACATCTGTGTGTAATCTGTTATTTTTTCTTTGATGGCGATAATCAGTGGAAACCAATGAAACCAGAGATTTTACCTTTTGTGCTCGGCTCTTGGAGCCGATTATTCTTCTTGACTTTTATTCTTTATTTCTGTTCTATGTTTTTGTCAAGCAGAAATATGACACAGTCTAAAACAGCACACATGTACACCAGAAAAATACATCCATATGCAAACATGTAGGTAAAATGGGAGAAAGATAAAAGCTAAAATACAGGAAATGAGCTCATGTGTTACATGAATTCCTGTCCTTGACATCGGTTAAGTAACAATATCTGGAACAAGTCTTATTCTGTCTTTGGCAGCAGTGATCAGTCACACCTGATGAAAACACAAAGGCAAAAGTAAATGAAACAGGAGGAAAGAAAAGACATGTAACTCATGATTGCGGATGTAATTTGAATATATATGTGGAGCAGGTCTTCATGTTTATGCACTTGCAGCTGCTCATACATTTAATCATTTCATGTTTCACATTACATATGCAAACACACTCATGCATTTACATGTTTTTCACCCACAAACACAACTGCATTCTCTGATCTCCTCTCTGTGTACTCAGTCATTCTGTTCAGTCCTTTTTAATAATCTTTTCTCTTGTGCAGGCATTTGCTTTCACACTTTGCCTTACTGCACATTAACTCTCAGGTATTTTCATACCAAATGATAATTACACTACTTCTTTTATTTTCCATGCAGAATAGGTTTCAGTGACATCGCAACATCGACCTCACCACTCCCTGCTCATCGATATGGGCATGTCAGACATTGCATAAATAACTAACCTACCACCTTCTCTGTCAATTTTTGTGACTTTGTGACAAGCAGCACATCATGTTGGTTGGTAATCTTGGAAGCAAGGGATATTAAAGATCTTCTTTTTAAAAAAAAACATTCTCTCTGTTTTTTGGCAAATCAGTACAGGGCTTTGACATGATATTCACTCTCTTTTACATAAAATCCACCCTTTTTTCTGTTGTCAGTCAGCTTGTGATCCCTACAAAAAAAATAAATAAAAAATCTGGTTGTTTGATATCTGGCATTTTGAGAACCCCAGAATCTCATTTCTCTGAGAAAAAAAAAGTCAAAATATCATCATCTCAAACTGATGAATCCTGCTTTTATTTTTAGGAGAATCTCTACTGAGTAGTAAAGTTCTCCATCCATCTCAGACTATATGTGGCCTCAGTTAACCTCTCAACTAGGCCTACCACAAACAGAACGAGTAATTACAATCTGATTCCAGGTGATAAGTAAAGTTACGGGAAGTCTGAATGTCAGCATGTTCTCCACCACTTGATCCAGAGAGGGAGAGAGATGCCGGGCAGCTGTAATTTCTCTAAATATGTTGGTTGTTGTGTCAAGGATACGATCAGCCCTTTGATTTCCTTGATAGTTGCTGAGGTGGTGATGTAAACTAACCTCTCTTATATCTAAGGGTGATAGAGTAACCATTGGCTGGGTGGTCAGGAAACTCCCTGTGGCAGATATCAGATATTTGATAAATGGAGCAGAAATCCTCTTTCGTGTCTGGTTATTTCATCTCGTCACCTCCCTGTTGAGTTTACAGCATTAAATTATCTTCTTATTTGTATCCTCTTCCTCAGTCTGTCTTTCTCTGTTCTCAGCTTTAATCTCTTTGGATGTATGTGCCCCAAAAGTCTCTATTATGCTATTTTTCAGATGCTGAGCTTCACAGTTTTTTTGGCTCACAGGTCTCGCTTTGTTATGTGTATCACTGCCAATCAGATTGCAGACTGCAGAGCAAGGTACCAGCATTAATGATTCCAGTAATGTTTTACACAGTTTCTGGGAGTTGAGGTGGCTGACAACCCTTCATCAGTGATTTAGTTGTAACCTATCATCTTAGATATGCTTTATGAAAAGATGGTTATGAGCTAAGTATGATGTTGAGGTAAATACTGGACTGATAAAGTCTCAGTAGAGTCATTTGGTTTCACAAGTCTTGGATCAAGCCTTGTTTTGAACCCAAAATAATATGTTCCTAGCTGCTTTAGTCCATAAAACCACAACCCCAGCTTCTTTGGATGTTGGATCCAGCTTCTTTGGATCTTTTGTCAGACTCTCATCATGTATAGTTTTATCTTTTATCAAGGTATATTTTTCTTGAAAGGACTGTGTCTAAAGGAAGGCTTGTGAAGAAAGTGGCAATCTTGTCTGTCCTCACTTACATGTATGTAAGCTTTTGGAGCCTGAAGTGCTTCTTTACCCTCTCACTGATGATCAGCCTAGCTTTCCACCACACAAATGTCGGGTAAGAAGGTCCACTGCCTGTGTCTGAAGAGGCATTTTTACTGTCTCATCTACACATTTGGCATCAACTCAGACATAGAGACACTCTGCTAGTAACATACAGTACAAGATTTAAGCTTCTCTATGGCAATGGTAAATTTATTTATCAAGGATTTTAGCCAACTTCAGAGCCTTTAGAGGTTGTCATTTTCATTTATTGTTTCATAATTTGGACCTCACAAAGCCCTTTGAGGCTTTAATTGTGATTGAGGGCAATGAAAATAAACTTGCCAGATGGACTGAGGGTCTGCAATTTGAGAGACACGTCACAGCCTCCTCAGTGTCTTGATGATCTTTGAATAAAATATCATCACACACAGTTCACTCTCAGTCACTTAATTAGCATGTGATGTAAATATGTATTCATATGACATTGTTTATGATGAAAACATGTGTTAGTAGTTGTTGCATATAGGATTGTCAGCTGTTCAGCACTGACTTCAGCAGTGACCTCTTAAATGTACTGTATTGCTTCACAAGCCTCATTTGTTCCTCTGCTCCTCTGAGCCCATCTTCTATTGTGTTGCCCTCAGTTTTTTGGCTCCAGTACTGTTGATTTATTTAGTTTTTTACTTGAACTCCACTTGTTGAATTGCCTTTCAACTCACTTACACCACAGTCTTAACAGCAAAGATCTTTAAATCACTTTTTTTTTTTTTTTTTGGATTGCTACTCTTGTGATATTAATGATGGAAACCTGTTTTCTTCTACAATAGAACAGGGATGCAAATATAACACTGGAGAAATGGTTCAATAGTCCTTCTTACATAAGCTTCTACAGTGAGGCATTTGATAAAGTGCTGGAAGAGGTGGGAGTCCTACACATACTTTTGAATACTTTTTTCCTTAAGCAGCCAAACGATTTTTCTCATAACATCACAAAACTAGAATCACTGTCTTGCAGTTGTATGCCTCTGCCAACCAGTCAAAGTACCAGTTATTGTGACTTTTTACAGAGAAGTACAGAGGACTGATAGAGAGCTTTGTCACATGGTGCAACTATTACTACTTTGACCTTTGACCTTTGGTTAGAAGATGTCTACACTTCATCTTCATCAGTTCATCCTTACGTCCAACTGCACAGATTTTATAAAATTTCCTCCAAGGGTTCCTAATATATTCTCCTCTCAAGAATGGGATGGACATGACATCAGAGCGACCTTGACCTGTGACCTTCAAAATCTGATCAGCCCCACTGATTAGGTGCTTCTTTCATTTAACAAACTGAACATTTGGGACTCTGAGGCCTCATAGTGGTAGTGACACAAAAAATACGACATTGTCGCAGACAACACAGCGAGCCGCTGACAATACTGGAAACATAGCTACAAATACCCCCACCTGGAACAATAATGAAACCCAGAAAATAGATTGTACTGATATAAATCATGCAACTGTGCTCAGCACCAAAATGACAAAACCCACAAAAACAGAAGAGAAATAAGCAAAACATGATACAATCAGAAAACACATCAGATAAGAGCTCAGGGAGAGATGTGTGTTTACGCGTGTATTTTACATGTGAATGAGTGTATACAGAGAAAAGAGCAGTGTGTATGTACGTTAGCAGGTGGTGTGTGTGTGTGTGTGGGCTTTTGGTTTGACTTTCCATTATTTAAAATGGATGTAAAACAGAAACATTCCCTTCCTATGTGGTCTGAATCACTCAACACACAGAGAATTAGACACAACTTTGTGTCTACACGCTCAGACCGCGCGTGTGTGTGATGATGTAGGAGTGCAGGCTAAAATATGTTTTCTGCATGTGTGTTTTCATTTGTTTGCATGCATTGTGGAGGTCTTAGCCTCACTTGTGTGTTTGTGTGAGTGAAAGCCTCCCTCCTCTAAATTCAGAGAGATACAGGTCGCTGATAAAGCTTTGAAATTGAGCCAGAAAATGGAAAGAAAAGAAAAAGCTGCTGTTTTTTTAAAATAATCATTTCAGCCACGACGGAAACATCATTAGTCATCCAGACATCAGTGCACATTAAATCTTACTCTGGGAAAGGCGGGCAGAGGAGCCATCATTCTTTAAAATATTTTCCTGTACAAATGTTATGACAACCGTGTCATTTTTCACATATTTTTAATACCGCAAAAAGTCTTAAATATTCTGTCTTGTGAAAGATAATCTGTTGGTCTGAGTTTTTGACAAAATGCCAACATTTACAACAGTTTTGACCTTTCTCGCTGCAGCGTCTCGCTCCATCCTCTCTTTTCACCCTTCTTTCTCTCGCTCACCCTACTCTTCCACTCGTCACCTCCCTGATAGCTTTCTCCCTCACTTCTTCCATCCTCTAGCTGATTTTTCACTTCTTTCCATATACTCTCTCACCTCTCCTCTTCATTTTCTCCATCTCATCCTTTTCTCCATCTTGTTGATTTCTCTCCCAGCTCCGGCTTCAACTCTGCTGACTTCTTCCTTGCTCACTCACTTCCTTACCTGACTCCTCTTCTGTCTTCCTTCTTCTTCTTCCCCTCACATTTTTTAAACTTCTCTCTTCCCTCCCCCTTCTCCTCTTGTAAAATCATAACACTGCAATCATTTGTTCTTCACCGTGGGCCTCAGGCAGCTCAAATCAGGGAGACAAAAACAGGGAGGAGGGAGATGGAGGGAGAAAGATTTAGGGAGAAAGTCAGAGAGAGAAGCGTTCTGAGAGATAAACGAGGAGTTGAAACAAAGATTAAGGAGAGGATAAGCAGGAGACATTAAGATGAAGCTGAAATTAGAGAAACCCGGAAAGACAGAGACAGACAGATGATGATTTCTCCTGGGAGAGAGGGAAGAGATTTATTGTTTTCACATCCAAAATCACTCACATTACAGATATTTAGAGAACAATGAGATTAAATATAGTAAGGATATCTTAATCAGAGAGGAAGATGAAACAGATACACAAGCGAAAAGACAAACAAAATTGAGAGAGAAACCCGCAAAGACTGAACAAAAGATACAAATCAAAAGAGAGAAAAGTAAAAAACCTCTTTTTGATCCTTCCCAGGCTGCAGCAGCAGTCCCAGTAATCTGAGGACTTGATTGAGGACACTTCATGCGATTGGAGTAACATTAGCCTCTGTGAGCTCCCAAAGCACTTAACAAGGAAATGATCGCCACACTCTGGGTAATTTGTGCCAGTTAACTACCATGGCAACCACTGATGTCAGGGTATCAGCTGTCCTTTAATCAGGCTATGGGCATCATCTGGGGTAATGCTGAGAAACGTGAGAATTTATGTACGCACATAGACTCATAAAACACACAGACATAGCTGCAGTTACAGTGGACATTCCCAGGATGACCTTATTAAAGCAAAGAAAACCAGTATGTGGCATATGCATGTATGTTACATCGGAAAGTAGTTTTCTGATGAACCTTTACAGGAAATATTTGTTTATTACTACTTATTTTCATGGTTTTGGCCATCATTTCTATGGTTTGTGATTCCTACTCACAGTGTAATTGCTAAGGTCTGGTAACACAGCAGCAACATTGTACCCAGGTTCAGTAGAGCAAGAAACATGAGCAGTGAGACAATGACAGGCAGCAGTGATTCAGCAGGCATGGCAGGTTGTCCAGGGATGGTGATTTGTACTCAACTCCTCCTGGCCACACACTGAAGTATCCTTGAGCAAGAGACTGAACCTCTGTTGTTCCTGATGGTTAGACCAGTGCTTTGGATGGTAGTCCACTGCCCAAGGTGTGTCAGTGTGTGAATGAATGGAATAAGAGGAAAATTATAAAGCACTTTGAGTAAAAGTCCTATATAAATTCAGTCCATTCTCATTTACCAAAATTTTGTAGCAATTTGTCTAGTATGTAGAAATCAAGATATTTCACTGATGTAAACTCACCATAGGATCACCCAAGTATTCAGATTCACTCTGTATATGTAAATGTGTATATGTAAATTTCATGACAATCCATCCAATAGTTATTGAGTCTGGACTAAAGTGAATGACATTGTCATCTCTATAACCACAGTGTGTTGCTAGCTAAAAACTCTTGACGCCACACCTAATGCTAATGCCAGTGGATGTTGGGGAGGTGGAGTTGTGTTGTGAGGATTGGAGTAACCAGATGAATAAGCACTGGCTCAAATATATGGATCTTCTAGATAAACATGCAAATGAACCAATAAGGACCACATGACTATAAAACGACTGGGATGCCTGCATGAATCATTGTGATGATCCATACATGGTGGCCAAAACTATGAAATAAGGCACAGACTGTTGAATATCCCTTTAAAGGTCTGTATTCACTTGTCATTGGAGAATAACTTAACAGCAGTGTTTTGCTGCGCTCTCTGGTTGAAGGTTTCACACCTGTTTTACATCTGACCGTACTCATCATTGATGTGAGTGTAGGTGGGTGTGGTCAGAGTTACTCTGCAGCCACACCCAGCCGCGATGTCACTAAGGTCCTGGTGTACACCTCTACATCACTGCAACACAGTGAGAAGTTAAACCACTGATTGTCAGCAGAGAAAAACAAGATTTTTATATATTTTTTCATGATTTATAATATATTAATCATCTTAATTTTTTTTCAGTAAAGTATTTCCATAAACAAACAACAGCATCTTGTATCCAGTATCAACTCCCACAGTCCTCTGCATGATTTACCATCAAGTTGCAGAGAAACTGCTGGGTTTCTTCACACCCAAAGAGAAATTGTTGTAAGGCATTAAATAGGAACTGTTTTACTGTGCATGAATCACACTGCTGCCATTATTCAAATTGACAGTTAAAACCTCTTGGAGCAGGTTGCTGCTGTTATCAACGGCTGTTATTGGCTCTTGTCCCTCTTACTTTTCAAAACACATTCACATGCCACAGGAAGCAATGGGGTTTATGGGAAAGGTGGTCCTAATTTTGAGAAACAAAAATGTTACAAGTAGCACCTTTAATATGCTTTATGGGTGCCAGCTTAACACCATTGTTCTTACACAGTAAAGCCTACCCATGTGGTTTGTACCTGGACGAACGCCAACACCGAACTAGCTATGGAGATCTGGTTCAGGAGAAGAATGAATAATGCTTTCATTTCTTTTAAAGCTGTGATATTGAGATGAGCAAGACAGGTAACCCCCAGCAGCTCCAGTGGAGCTGCATAGCTGCTAAAGGAAGAGCACTGCGGTTGTGGTTGTGTGATACGGAGCTTGAAAAGAGGCTGCGTGTTCAGCAAGCTTTCCCTGAATAAATAAAGGTTAAAAAGAAAGTCAACATCCCGATGTTTCCACCCTAGCACTGACTCATCTCTGCTGGGGTTGGTTGTCCTTGTCAGCTCGTCTGGTGTCTGGTGGCGTGAAGGGAGGGCAGACGGATGACAATTCAGCATTTCTGGCTGCTTCGTCCCTCTTCTCTTCCTCCTCATCCTCTGCTTCTAAGCTCCCCACATGGTTTTCATTTTCTGTGCAGGCCGCAATGTCAGAAATCACTACGTCGTTGGAAGTTGATGATGGCAAAAATCTGTTTTTGCGTCTATATTTAGGCTGCTTTTCGGTTTCCGATCCACAACAGACAGATATTAAACAGATACAAAAAGGGGAAAGAGAGAGACACCCCTAAGGTATTTCCAGTTTGTTTTTATCTCCTCTGTGCTTCTGTCCATTGTGGTGGAGGGGAAGTGGTTTTCTGCAGTGTAGGCCATGAATGTTGGCTACAAACACCAGAGACAGACAGATAATTACACTGTCAGACTGGGGAGATCCTCCTATTGTGCAATGTGCATGCAGACCCATCCACACAAATCTGTTATTTGTTTGTCAATGACACAATTTGTCCCTGTTTTATTTTATCAGAAATAACACTTTTCACACTGAAAATCAGCCTGAGCCAACAACATTTTTGAACCCATTTAACCTGCTCTTGACTCTCTTGACTACGTAGCGCTTCACACAGACATATTCCTTGGCCAAATCCCAGAAGTCTGGACTTCTCTGGGAGAACTCAGACTCTGAACCGCACTCTTGCTAAACCCAAGCAGGATGGGAGCTGGCCCTTACAAGAAATGAGCAACTCCAAGACAGCTCCCATGAGAATTTCTGGAGCTCCACATAAATTATGTGGCTTTTCAGCACGTGACAGTCAGCGTTTGACCACACTGGGTGGCACTATAACTTTCAGAAGACTAGAGGAACACCATGTACGCCTCGTCACAACCCTTTGGGAACAATTTAATCACATGGAATCCGGTGGTTACCCGTGTTTTTGGAATCAAAAAGTCCGTAACACTGCATAGATATGATTAAAAACAAAAGATATTGAAATGGTCAGTAAATGGCGTAAATGTGGGAAAACATGGGGAAAAGACAATGACTAATGTTGTCTTCTTACAACTGAAGTGCCTTTAAGCCACTGGCTTTATAGATCCAGACCTGTGCAGTGTGACGGTTTGCTGGCCGACAGCAATTGCAGAAATGTGGATGAAAAAGCATGAACAATGATGCACAGTATTGCTGTAAGGACAAAGCATGCTTAACAAGAAATAGATGCTGCACTATTCAGTGTTCCAGTTTAAAATTTTAGCTGCAGTATGCTCAGTTAGGGATCGTAAAAAGACAAAAAAAATGCAACTCACTGATTTGTGACGAAAAAAAACATCCTTTTCTTCTTTTTAAGCATTATTTTAAAGTTTAAGATACTGATGATATTGACATACTGTACACAAAAAAATCAAGGTCAATCCTAGGTCAAAGCAAAATAGAAATATGTACCAATAATCATCTTAAAATGTTTCTATCAATCAAGATCCTGGTCTTTCTTGTATAAAAGATAAATAAATGCTTCCACAATGCTGAATTTCTTACATTTTACTTGTTGCCACGGTTTGTAGTTAATTTAGCCACAGTTAGTGAACTGTTTGACTTATATATCCCCTAAGCATTGGGAGCACATCAAATAAAAAAAGTATCAGCCTATAAATATGAATATTTTGTTATCCCCTGTGCTGTCTTGGTTCTTTCCATTATTCCTTAAGACCTAAAATATGTCACAGGCATCACAAGAACTGCTTTGGTGTAGGTCCCTGAATAACAAGAGCAGTGTTATTATTGTTATTCTGGCTAACGGGGTCAGTGACTTGTCTTGCTCAGGTCGTGGAATGAAAAATGTTGAAAGACCTGATCTAAGCCATCATTTGTGTATCTAACGCTCAGAAATGCAATTTTTCTGCCAAGCAGCACTCGGTCACAAAGATTTAACCAGCCGGCCCTAAACAATGGTCTCCTGTCAGCTTGATCAAACAGTGGTAGGAAAACACAGAGTGGGTGCTTTCAGGCCTTACAGCCAGGCTTAGACCCAGCACAGTTAGTGGGCACACACACACACACACATACACACATCAGGTATGCATGCATGCTTTCAATTCAAAACACACACATGCATGCTCACATGCACACACACACACACACACACACACCAGTGGGCCTGGTTGCTGCTTTCTCCCTCTAATCCTCATTTCACTGATGTAAAAATGACTTCACAGGTTTGCCCGGCCCCTGATCAAGGGGCTCTGAACTGTTTGGGGAGCTTCAGACCAGCCCAGAGCCATAGTTCACATCAGGGTTAGGCACATTTGTCTCACAGGATAAACAAAGCTGGAAATTCCTGACCACAGTTTTCTGGCATAAAAATGATCAGTACATTGAAAAAGGCATGGATCTACGACAGGCGTATCACACCTATTATTATCATTGTTTCCTTATTAACATAGTTATTTTTTTTAGCTGTTGAACACGTGGATTTCTTTTTATGTGACCATGTTGTATATATATGTATATTGTATTGCATGCATTCTTCTTCTTTGTCAAAACCTGATGTCTGAATTATCCGTGACGCAATTCGACTGTCAACAGTTCAGTCTGAGATTCAGGTGTGTTTTGCTAGTTGTAGCTAATGTAGCCTCAAGCAGCTAAAGCAGAGATGCAGACTCTTTCTAACTCCACACACAGTTTTGTTTTGTTTTTTTCTCTCATTTTTAAACTTGTAGTTTTTAGGCCCCAACCGTCACTCAAGTCAGTTAATCAGATTTCGCGCAGCTCCCTCTGAAGCCACAAAAGGTTTTATATAACTTTTTCCACATATGCAGTCGTACTCCCCAAGACCTGTAAACAGCCTTTGATGTGTAAAATCAGTAGGGTTCCCCTTAAATACGAGCTAACTTTCTGAATGAAAACAATACAAACCATATTTGTGAGAAATATTTCAACAGCTTTCACAGAAACACTGACCTGACACTTATGGTACAAAGACAGCAGTGAAATAAAGATATTCGACAAAAGGGAGACCAGCATCCAGACCAGTTACAATGTCAGTTACCCAGGTTGCCTTACACCAAACCCAAAAATCACAGTACTATAAATTGATGATGGAATGTGACGGAAAATGTTGCTTGCACAGTAAATATAGCCATAAAGGGAAATAGGAGGATTGGGGGCTGGTAGTTATACACAAAAAACATAACACTGCACTACATGTGTGGTCAGTAGGCAAGATAACAGGCCAACATGCCATAATGTTTATATTTTGTAGAAAGTTTGTCAGGTTAGCATAGTTTAGCAAAGTGCTGAGATTTACTTGTTAGTCAGTTGCCGTCTCGGTCCAGCTGGCATGTCTCTCTCATCACTTCATCCTGTTGGTTGCTTGGGAGAATATGAACATTTGAAACTTTGATGCCGAGTGACACAATGATCCCTGTTCTTTAGCATCTGCCAGCAATCTGAGCAGCAAACGGTGACTGTCTAATTCCTCGTAGCGTGAACTTTTACACCCTCAGTGAGAATAGTTATGCAACTCTGTACAAGTGATTTTGGTCCTCTGTAAAATAACCACCACTGTGGTCCATTAAAGAGAGTGACTGAAGTGTGAAAAATGAAATATGATTTAAAACAGTGTGATTACTCACATTAAACAGTGGTGTTCTTTTTTGCAGCCACAACTATTTCAGCTTTTGAAATCGATCAGGTTTCACTGGCTGACTGGTTAGCTTGGCGATGCAATACTTACAACATGTGTTTTCTGTGCTGTTGCCTTACTTTAAAGAAAGACTGTATAACTCTTGAAAGGAAAAATAACACAATCATGCACTTGCAAATAAAATATTATTTCACAGACGATAAAACACACCTTGGCTCTGTTCTGTAGACTCATATGCAGCCTTATTTGGTCTGCTCTGATCAGTTTATGCTGGCTAATTTTTGCTAATGTTGGCAAACTTGAGGGATATTGCTGTTTAAATGACACCTGCCAGAACTTATAGTCATACTTTAGGTGGTGTGGCATACAGACCTGCTGCACCTACATACAGTAGATTCCACCAATACATGTTCATTTCTGTATCTTAAGTGTTTGGGCTGGCAATATTCTATATTTTCTTTAATGTGAGCAAATCCCATGAAAAGAGTCTGTGAAGATTCTCAGTCATCCAGGTCATGGTTTTCCAAGAATAGTTGAATTGAGGGCAACTGGACTTGGTTATAGATACTTAAAGACGTTTCACCTCTCATCCAAGAGACTTCTCCAGCCCTGAAACCTCAGAGCTGAAGAAGTCTCTTGGATGAGAGGTGAAATGTTTTCAAGTATCTACCAGTAAGTCTAGTTTCCCTTAAATAAACCCTCCTTGGATCTCCTTGAAAAGAGCAAAAACAGCTCAGTCTGTCTCTCAGTACTTTTGGATTCCCCTGTCTGTGGCTCTCAGCCTCATGCCCACTGGTTCCTAAAAAAGATGTAAATCTTTGAAAAGCACATTAGGATCAGTAATTTCCTAAAACATCTGGTCACTGCAGTTTTTACTAAATGTTACACAAACAGGATTAAATAGCATATGTGTTGGGGAACATTATTGCTTACTGATTTGATGTGCTGGAGTACTTATGGCAGCTGCTACTTATTCAAAATAAACTACACTGCCCATGTTCACTGTAGTGAAGTAACATGTCACCCAGTGTGGCTCACTGGTGTCTGATGAATAGCTATGGCACAGAGGGATAGTCTGTATTAGGCTTTGGATCCATAGGCGATACTTGTTTGTGGGATCAGTTTATTCCTGGTTTTGGGCTTTACATGGGATTTCTTGACAATAAGAAAAATATAGAATATCACCAGCCACGTCCTTTAAGATACACTGAATGACTGATATGAAACCAAGCAAAAACTGACTATGGCTCCACTTCAGGTTACTGATCCCAGTCCTCTGTCAGATGAAGCATCCCCCCCACCCCCTCCTGTGCATTATCATCTGTGGTCAGGAGATCTTTGCCCAACTCATGTGCTATGCATGGCTCTGGCGCAGCTTATCTCGTGTATTTATCCAGCGCTGATCCACTGTAGCTCTGCCTGGAAGCTGTAGCCTAGTCAGGAATTCAGAGTTGTGACAAGGTTTACGTTGGCCAAACCGCCTGAAACTGGAGCTGAGCGCCGCAATGCAGTCAAATAAATCATCTAAAGAGAGGGATGGCGCAGAGAAAGACAAACAAATAGCTTTTTACAAAACAGTGTTTCCAGCAATAGTTTTTTTGGCAAGAGACAGCGAAAGGCAGAGTGAAAGAGAGAAGGGCAGAGAAAGGCACTGACACAGACAGGCAGAAAGAGATAGGGTCCACAAACACTAAATGCATGTCAGGTACTCTTTAAGTGAATTTATAGTAAAGGCTTTATTTGAAGATTGCATTCCTCTGTGTCATTATGTGGTCGGCAGGTTTCATTTGTACCCCCGAGCTATATAGCACCATCAAGTGAGACAGCCAATCCTCTGCTGTGTTTAAACAATGCTTGATTTTCTAGGAATCATCAACTGATGGGGGTTGAGGGGAGGGGGAAAAAAAAGACAAACTGACACGCAGACAAGCGAAGAGAGTAATGAAGAAAGAAATGGGAGGATAGATGAAATAGGAGAGGAAGAGAGAGAGAAGAGAGAGGATGGGAGAGAGATTGAGATGCTGATGTGGCTCCATAAAGTCATAATGGAGCGTTTTTGTTCGTCCATCAGACGGCAAAAAACCGAGGCTTGGAGATAAAACAGCGGCTGAGAGTTGGACCGAGGGGAAGGGAGAGAGATGGGAGAGGGGGACGATGACAGGAAGGAGAGAAAGAAAATGAGAGGTGAGGACAGACAGATAGAAGGGGATTGTGAATGGCACAGCAGGACCCAGGAGGCTGTTGTAACAACAGCAGGTCTGATTGGAGCAAATTACTCCTCTCTTTTCCAATCAGTTTCAACATGAATTAATCTGTTCCCCCTGGTCTCTGGCCATCAAGGGCTCAATACAGGATTTAGAAATGCTCTCCCGCCTCCTCAGCGATTGTTGTCGACGTGTCGACCTGACTGTTTCAGTGAAGCTGTTCAGTGCAAACAGTATGTGCCCGCAACGCTGCACCACACAGGGCCCACCTTGTCTTCTACAAAGTATGTTTACAGTCTGCTAATTTGCTTCGGCAAATAACTTTTGAAAGAAACTTAACTGCTGCCTGATTTGTTTTTACTGGCAAACCTTTTTTTTCCCCAATTCACGAAACATAACATGCTGTCAGGGGAGTGCGAGCGGATGGAGGGTTCATAAAGCTCAGGACTCTGACACCAGAGACCAGAATTTGTGTTGTGCTTCCTTTGTGTTGTTATGTTGTTATGACTAAATGACCTTGATAAAGGTTGGGAGAGATCATGGTTTGGGCAAAATTTTTAAAAAGTAAACATATTCCATGTCATGTTTCAAGTTGAGTTGAATCATAAGCATGACTAACAGTGATTTTTTCAACAATGTACTTAAGCAAGAATCCAATATTACCCTAAACTTAAGTGAGTGTCTTGAGTTGCCTAAACATAACTATAAAATCATTTTACTTGTAGGAGTGGTTATTGTAGAGAGACAGTTGACAGTGAATGTTTTGCAAATATCTTCAATATGAACATTTTTCATTTGGCAGTGAACGATTTGCTATTAAATACAACGCTGGTCTCATTTCATTGAAATTAATTGCATATAAGTGAATCCTTTAGAGTTGTACCTTGAAGTAGGTATGTTCACATGACCTGTTGAGTAATACTTTGAAATAAAAGTGAGGGAAAGACATTTTAATGCATAAGGTCCTCAGGTACTGTTATCCCAAATAGTTCAAGGACCATAAAGACATTTTTAGTTTTATAGGCTTCAATGCATTTTCAAAACTATACAGGGGTGTGATAGGTTTTCAGACTGATTTCATTCCTTTTGATTTACAAATAGCAAGTAGGTTATCAAGTTAACTTGCAGAGACTTGAAACGTTCACAGAAAAAAAAAATCAGATTTCCTTATTGACATATTGAATTAACTGTAAACAGGGGCTGTTTTTGTAACTTCAGATTATTGGGCCCAGAGAACAAACAGTAAGATTATAATAATATTGCTTTTGTTATGTCTTACATTAAAAGGTTCGTTAGAGTTTGACAACATTGGAACCTCCTTGAGTAAAACATCAGCAAGTGTTTCCAAATTATTCCTTGTCGGCGACTGTTGGGATACACAGTGAATTCCTTGCAAATACTCTGGTTTGAAAAGATGCTATTTAGTGTCAGTACATCTTGAGAAGTTTCATTCATGCCTTGAGGCTGTGTAAGAACGTCCAGTTACTCCTCAGTGTTTAAACAAAGGCTGATTTTCTAGGAAACATCTACTGATGAAGGTCCAGAGAGACAGAGATAGATAGCCCCGGCTGTTCCCAAACATGGTTCACTCCACACCGAATTTGGACTTTCTCATACTGATATAATCCAGCCACAGTGTGCAATGACCCATTTTAAAATAAAGCAAGAGCCGGAACAAGTAATGTGGTCACATAATTAAATAAATACAGCCAAGGGAAACAGTGAACAGGTGTTCTCAGGTCAAACGGTGATGTGATGTGAAATGTAACCTTCCTGGTCATATCTGGACAATCACTAAGTTGCAAACATTAAATGTGAAGATTTCACAGTCTTTTTTTTTTTTTTAAATTCACAAAATATTCAAACTGAGGCTCGTCCTCTGTCTAGCTGATAATACACTGTTGCAGATTCCTTGTAACTACACAGACTAAATATACTGTACGTGTGTTCTGGCTAATGTGAATGTACGAGTGTTATGATTGAGACTGATTTTACAATTACAGACTCCCATAAAAAGTGGTCTCCCTCCATATTTTACTCATATTATACTTCCTCTCCCTGTTTCTGTTTTGTTCTCGCCTCCTCATTAATCTTTTCTTTGACCTTCAAAAGACCCACATCACGTTCTCCCCCTCCATACTGTGTTCCTTCCCCCTTTATTTTCTCTATCTTGTTGACTTCCTCTCTATGTATGGAGTATTAAGAACAACTTCAGGAATCACGTACACTCTACATTTTATTCAAGGGTCTCATTTATGCTCAAGTACACGCACAATCTTGTATTATGAGACCTGGCCATCATTATTTTCTTCTTCTGTCCACTTTCTGACAGGAAGAGGTCAGAGGTCGGTTCACCCCTGATCCCTGACTGGCTTGTGTCAAGACCTCTCTTACCAACAGGAAAGACTGAAACAATCCAAGATGAAGTATTGAGCTCTTTATCTGTATGGGTTAATCCTTTGCTTTTACAGGGTTTCTGGATGCTATGGAGGTCAAAGTTCATGTCTTCCTATAGGTGTTCATATTAATTTTTTCCTGGCTCTGGCAGATAAAACCTCAGCACCTTTCATACATATATCTTACCAGTGTTGTACGATAATGCATGTACTGTAACTACCTAAATAAACATTAACAAAAATAGAAACAGTACTACTAAACACAGTAATATTAGTTGCTTTTCTTGTAGTGGTGAATTTTAGTTTTAGTGACAATATACAGAAATGGCAATATCTCCAAACTGTGATCATTCATTCGTTTTTGTTATCATTTCCTCCCTTTGGTTTCTCAGGACGTATTATATAAATCATTAAACCTGCACTGTGGAGCGTTTGTCTCTCCCTTATGGCAGTGAGAGTAATTACACAAACACAGTTGTTGGGTATTGATCAGCCTTTTTTAGACTGTAATCCTTCCTTTGAACGCAGAGTTTCTTTCTTTTTATCTGGAGTGTGAGAGAGTTTTCTTGTACGTTTGCTTTATAGGCTTCATCATACCTCTACTTGCTGTAGCCTACTGTGCCTGTCGCTACGGTTTGCATCACTAGCGCGGGAATGTCGCCACAGACAGCAGATTTAAAACTAGTACCTGATGGGCTTAAAGTATTATAAGTAAAGTATTGTGTGAAATAGTTTAAATGTAACAGGAGTTCATTTACATGTAAAAGTTCCTCACAGATTTAAGTAAAGAGTTACTATGAGTTAAACCGTGTGTGTGTGTGTGTGTGTGTGTGTATGTGTGTGATGAGAGAGAGAGAGAGAGAGAGAGAGAGTATGTGTGAGTATGTGTAGCTCCATTCATGTTTTTTTTTTTTCCTTTTTTTTGTAGTCACATTGTTCTGACATTGGTACCAGCCCACAGTGGACACTATCCAAAGCACAGAGCTTTTAAAAAATAGCCTTAAACTTCGTACATTCTACTCAATTAAATGTCATTACATGTGTGTAACCAATAAAAGTTAATATAAAGTGTGATTAACTCAGTGTGCAGTAGTACTCTGACTGTGGTTGGAGTCTGACTGTGCTTCCACTGCTGTAAACTCAATTCAAGGTCACGATTTGCAGGCAGCGTTTGGAGAAATCTGGATGTGGGTTAAGAGTCTGAGCAGTAACTGAAAACAAGATTTATTTGGAATAGCTGATCTTTCCTCTTAGAGACTGATTGATAGTCAATTAATCAAACAAATTACTTTTTTTTTCTGGATCATAGGCCTCAGTCATTGGCTGAGAAAATAATCTCAGAATCCCCAGCCTTGCTAATGGTTACATTTTTTCCCTTTACTGAACTAAAACATCCCTTTATCAAGTCTGGCATTCTTACTGCTTATTCACAGAACTTTAAATTACACACAAACAGCACAGTATTTTAATAGTGCGTCATAATAATATGATGGTAATAACTATAACCATATAGGTTTCTGTGCTTCTGGTGTCAGTATATAAAGTTAAGCAAAGTTCAAGTAGGTGGGTAAAAAAATCACTTTATTCCGCAAGTGTTGCATTAAATTCAGTGTGTAAGCCGGGGTGGAAATGAGGCTTGCAAGAGCTTCAGCCTCCGCTGTCACAGGAGACTACCATGGAGCCAGAGTGCATTTAGCATTTCTTTTTTTTCCCTTCTTTTTTTAGCTTTCTTTTCACGCCATTTCTCCTCCTAACTCAAACCATTCCACCTTGGCTGCCGGCTACCAGAGAACAGAGGTCGTTAATTGTGCTCTAGATTGTAGGAACTCACTGCACACATGTACAGATGGAAGAACGGGGGCATATACACAAACACACACACACACACACACACACACACAGAAATGCATGCACACACATGCACCCCCATGCACATGCACCCCCACACACACGGCCGAATGATAGTAATTGAAATCCTAAGTGTTGGGTATCCAGGAGTGAAAGCAGGAAGTAAGTCTTAAAACTCTGCTCTCCTGAGCATCCTAAAACACTTTTATTGACTTTTATTGTGTTTGTCTTTGTGTGCATGTGTGCTTGTCTGCTTGTGTGTATACATGAAAACATGCATGTATTTTTTAATTCTTTTTTTCCTGTGCAATGTGTTTTGGCATTGTTGTGTGCCCATGACACCAGTTTGTTGTAAAATATGTACCAGAAGGCCTTGGTATTGTTTGAGGGCTAAAGAGAATGTTTCCCTGAGGATCAGGAGATTGACTGAGGAGGTTGGCAGAGCAGCTAAATTACAGAGAACACTACACAGACCTCACTCTGGAGTGCAAAATCATTCTGAAAACAAATGATGTAGCAACATTTTGCATTTTATGAACCCGCAAGATTATGGCCAGGACATTAAGGAAGTGGCCTAAAGTTCATTTATTAGAATATGAAGAATATTCTTCCTACATGATGCCATCTCCTTCCATTTTCCATGAGGAGAAAAAAAAAATATTGTATTTGTTTCTCCAAAACAACAACAGCACATACTCTGAGGCAGTTAGATAATATCTACGCTAGATTTCCACATGCACATACAGGCAAATAAGGACATACACACCATAGTATGCCTCACAGATTTGCAGTTTCACGCTCACAAACCCAGCAGGCTAACATACTGTAGCTTCACCAATCAGTGCAAACAGGTTCGAGCTCTCGCAGGGAAGCCAGCCAATTAGAGAGACCGGTAATGTGGCCCATATGAGCAGGGGCTTCTGAGCAGCCCCAGCAGGTGTCGTGTTGATTATGATCTGACACTCTTGTTGGCTCACTAACTAGAAGCATACCTGACACAGAGGAGGGAGTTGAACAACAAACTCTTGATGTGATGCATTTAGGAACTGGGCTACACTTGTCTTTTCAATAACATCTGATCATAAAGATTGCAGATTTTGGGACCACCCAAGGCTTTGAAACAGCAGCCTTGTAAACAAAATCCAACTGTTGTGCATCTTGACTTGAACATGTATTGTTCTTACACATAATAAGACAATAAAAGTTACACCAATCATGCACAGGATCAAGAAAAAGGTTTTGTGTTTCCATACTTTACAATTTAGCCTGTGTTATAGCAGCCATGTTTGGTTAAATGAGGGTTAAAGCATCCTCTCCTCCCGTCTGTGACTTTAGAGATCTGATCATGCAGATATGTTACTATATCCCAATTGGTCTAATGCTGTCTTATAGTCATCTCCTGTGGCTGCATTTAATTAAGTGTGCCCCCACATTGCCTCTTCCCGCACTGATTCCCTGTTTACATTTCATGTCCTACATGGAGTCTATATGCATTGCTCTCTCTGTTTCTTACAGAGGGGAAAACAAATGCCTGCTATCACTTCCATGCAGCCGCAGCGATAACACGCGTAGCTCTGGAGTTTATTTACAAGAATATGAATTGTGTGTTTTTTGTTTTTTTCCCCACATGGCTTTCTACATGCGCTTTCCATTATGCACAAGGCAAAATAATATGTTCCTACCCGGTGGTTCTTGCCACACATGAAACAAGGAAATAATGAGTTTTTGTTTAGATACTGTTTTCCATCTATTCCCATACTATTGCAGGGCTGTGTACAAAAATTTTATTTCATATGTCTTTATCTTTAATCTTCATTGTATTTAAATAAATTCACTCACACCGTGAAGGCACTGTCATTAAATAATTTTTTTTTTTTAAATCTTAAATATGGACCTCACATATATATCAGACTCAATAAGATGATCTTACTCCTTATATTAGAATACATTATTGAACGAGAAATGCATCAAATTACCATGTGAACAAAATCACTGACAGATCAGTAGTATTTTATCTTAACAAAATACTGTGCCTCTATCCTCAGCTGGACCAGATTACAGTTTTTCTAGAATTTCTCATTTGTCAGGTAGCTTGAATAAACATCACACTGTAAAAAAGTTTTTACTTCTGTGTAACATGAAAACAATTCAGGGCCTCCTCTATAGTTACCAATCCACACCTTATCAGAAATGTCTATTTTAATGAGTTACATGTAACCTAACAAAACAATAACATGCTGCGCTGTGAAGTCCTAAATATACTTTCTAAAAGGACATGTCTGTAACAAAGACCATATGATGCCAAGTGTAAGTGAGCATGTACTGAATGTGTATGTATGTGCTGGTGGTGTTTTATCATCTGAGGAAGCTGTATTTTCTGCTCTTTTTCTTTTCAACCTGTCAGTCACCAGTAGACTTTTGCAAATTTTCTCAAAATTCTTTATGTTTTACTGAAACTCAAACCTGAATTATAAGCACATGAACTGTAAATAATCTCTGACTATCAGATTATCACTAGAAAATTTGTTGACAATGTGCATCTTTAATGAAAGAAAAAAAAAAACACAAACACACAAACTGTAGTTATGTGTTATTTTCCCTTCCACAGCAGCCCTTTAAGATCTATGTATAGACAACTCCACAATACATTTAAAATAGCCCTTATCTCTAACCAAGACCATATGATGCCACAGGGGGAGGTAAATTTCTACTGCTTGGTGGTTTCATCTGAGGGAAGTTTGTTAAAGTCATCTATCCATGACATGACAGTCAGACCTCTAGCTGTGGTCGAAATCAAACACCCCCATCTTATCTCCACTTAAAGACCCCCTCCCCTAAACTCTTGGCTTTGATCCTGCTTGATCTAAAGGGAAAATAAAGGGGGGAGTTGAGGTGAATGGGAGGATGAGGGTACTAGGTTTGGTTACATTGAAGCATATATCTGTAATGTCCATAGTGATAAAAAGAAATAGAATGAGTCCGCTGCTTATCTATTCCTACTGTACTTCTGTGATAGTAGTGTGGTAGGTGTAGGCAGTCCCAGTGCTGGACATGAATAGCTTTCACCCCCAAAGATGTGAAGATACTTGAGAAGGACACTAAACCTGATACCACCTGCTCATTAGAAATCATTCTGTTTTTGAGCCCTGGAATGTAAAGGTTAATGTCTGAGGCTAAATATGTACAGCACAGCATTTTAGTTCTTTTTTTTCCAGTTACTCCATGCATAACCAATTAATAAGACTAATGGTGCTGCTACAGGCCAGAGACTCTCAAATACAGTATACTGACAGCCTATTATACTTTTTGCTAAGAAACGTAAAAGCCTAAATACATTCCTCTTACTTTTTAAGCACAGTACAGAAACTAAAAACAACTAGAAGAGACATACTTTGCAACTCTAGATTAATTTCATGCTAGTGTTTGGTGTTGTTCTATGCTTAGTGAGTTATCTGCTTTACATTCTAATATGCCTACTTTTGAATGCAAGGAAAATGTTAAAGCCTTCACATACCAGGCCACAGTTTGACATTATCAGAGTTATTTTGTCAGATATTAGAAAGCTCCTCCAGAGCGGGAAGAAGAAGACATTATACAACTGGTTTAACAGGCTGAGCAGTACTCCCCATCATGATGAAAATCTGCGGAGTGCCCTTTTAAAGAACTCCTGGAATGCTTGGAATATCATAAATTGAGGTTAGTGTGTAAATTTTAAATTCTGTGGCACTTAGTTCTGGTCTCCAGGATAACAGGATAGGCCTACAGTGTATAACTGCATGGCAAGACTTCTAGTATTCTCTGATTTGGCTAAGTGGTAGGTGAAATAATACTGAAATGAAACTGTTCTTCATTTTTATTGGGGAACTGCAGGGCTTCCTTCAAGGACCTCTGATGGGTCCCCAGGCTCCACTCCGACAGTCACTACAGCAGATGGATGAAACGCATCCACCAGATGTGGCAGGAACACACTCTGCTGGCTGTGTTATCCATACAGACGAATCTGACAGCCACGAAAAGGTCAATCCTTTGTGTTAGGTTATCAACACACTGAGTAAGGTTGATGGTTTTTGTTCTACCAGGATCCCTAGATTGTACTGTAACTGAATACAGGTGGGATTTCAGCACAGACAGATGTGACACCAAGATAAACACACGTTCAAATATAAAAATGTGGAACTACACATAGGCTGTAAAGGGTGAGGTGGCATTTAAAGCGCACACACACACACCTACCTTTGCTTTCTCCCCACATCTGAAAGTAATTCTCAGTCTGCGTGTGTGTGCGGTGGGAGGCCTGCCGGATTCCAGGGCGACCCCCCTCACCAGGATGGCGGAGGAAAGGGGAAGGAGGGCGGTGGTGGTAGTGGTGGTGGTTGGGAGGGGTGAAGGTAGGTAAGCATTTTGGGAAACGTAGAGGGAACAGCAATTAAAATCCCCTTTTCTCCGTTCTTTTGATGGAATTCCCGGCGGAGTCGACTCAAAGCGGAATTAATCACCAGCCCTCATCCCCCTGAAACCTACATCCCTCGCTCCCTCTTTCTTTTCTCCTTCTTCCCTCTCCTTTCTTTCTTTACAAGTGTGTGTCATTTCCTCATTAATATCCTGGGAAAGGAAATCGAGGGCCTGGGCAACGCAGTGTAAACTTTTTCTTCCCTGTCTCTGTTCTAAGCTTAAATAATTCTAACAAATGTTTAGTTGAAACTGTGAAGACCTGAGCTCTCTCTCTTTCTGCTCACCTCAGTAAACTAACACAAAGATTATCATTGAATCTGGCCTTGGTAGACATTCGTAACAAAGTTTACTATATCATTTTAAACTTGACAGTGATTTGTGTGTGTGAGGGTGTGTGTATATGTGACAATGACTTGTGTGCTCACACATGGGCATGGGCCAACCCTCTGACTCTTTCCCTTGTAGCCGAATGGCCTTGTTATCAATGTAAGCCATGCATTGTATTACAACCCGTAATTTAGTTTACATTGTGCTTGGGAAAGCAGTAAATTACATGGGTTTCTGCTCAAAATGAATAGCCGGCCGCTCCACAGTTGAGACAAATGTCTTTGCTTTTGCTACTCGAGGCAGAATTTTTTGCTAACAGTGCTCTGAAACATATAATTTTGTCCCAAACTCCTGGCTTTTAAAAGCAAAGTACAGTGAAATCTAATAAGCCACTTTCAAAAGGGTTTTCTCCTTGCTCTGTCAAATGAATTCTCGTTATTTAGCTTTTCCCACTCACTTTTGGATAACATTTCTGCTTTCTGCCCCTTTCACACTCATTCCTCTCCATCTGTCTTTCACCCTCTCTCTCTAAAACAAACATCCCAACAACCCTCAGGAAAACACTGTTTGGATGTGCACACATTTCATCACTTCCATTAATTGAGTCTGTGACTCACAGACTTCTATTGATGTTTAATGGTATCAGTCATCTAGTTCTGGCATGAGAAGAAGAGACTCTGTTATTACGCAGCTTTAGTTTCTTAATAACTTGCACATTGAGAAAAAACATTTTCATTCCGGGAACACAAAGGACTTTAACATCTGACGTCTCACAAACATTATTCATGATCTTTGACATCCAATGCTGATCTTTTCTTAATATTTTGATATATTCTAAATTGTTGTAAATTGTAAACTCAAACAATACACCAAAAATGTTGAGTTTTTTTGCCAGTAGAGATTGATGTAGAGTTTTCCAGTAGTGTCTGAATCATTTTGGGAATTAACTGATCATTTTCTGGGAAGTGAGATCCAAAGATGAGGCCATCAACAACACTAAATAAAGACAAGCCCTTCCTTCCTGTGACCCCTTGTTAAAAGGGTAAAATCCAAGTATGTGTGTCTGTGTGTGTATGTCCACTCTTCTGGTGTTAATTTGATAGACTGCTGAAGGGAACTGGTAGGTTCTGAGAGACGGGAATAACACTGTTTATCAGTTAACCGCCATAACCTAATGAAAGAAAACACCAACAACAGAAAGAAAACAACAACAAAAAACATTTATATTTACTGAGCAAATAACAAATTATGCTAAATTTGGCTATTGTGTTTCCCATAATAATGATATTACAACAAAAATAGAGGTGCTGCACAAACCTCTCTTTTGTAACCTGACTTAAAATCTTGTTTTAGTTTACTTTATAGATATTTACAACAAAAATAATTGTAATTTATTGTCTTATTTTTGCTTGATGTTGAGTTCTTACATTTTTCAAGGACAAAATTAACTGTAAATTAAGAAGAGATTAAATATTTTTCTAAATAAATACACTTGCAGCATTACTGGCTTCTGCTTCTCATAGTTCATGTTTTCTTGGGCACAGTAATAAAAAAAAAAAGAAAAATCAACCTGAAACTATAAAAGTCCAGGGGGACCAAAACATGATTCTGGAAAGTGAGGGGGACATACTGTGGTTGTGGTTCCATGTGTTGCTCAAGGACACTTTGACATGTGGGCAGAAGCAGCCAGGGATCAAACCACAAACCGTGCAATTAATGAATGACCCGCTCTACGTCCTGAATGTTTCTGCAATCTGAAACTTCATTATGTATTATTAAGTTTCAATAGATGTTTCTTGGCTGTGTTGTTATTCAGAAATGGCCGTCTGTAGCTAACAGCTCATATATGTATGAAACTGATAATATGAGGGACCTCATAAGTTCATAAGTTCTAATTTCTGGTTGGTAATCAAGTTTGTTGTGGATATTCAGAGTCCCCTGAAGATGAACCCAAAATTTTATTCTGATGGACCTTTGGCTTTTCTTTTACCACCCTGAACCAGAAATTGTACTTAACATTTCAGAATGTAATGGATAGATTATCATAAAATTAAATGAACTCATAATGCCCTCAGAGATTTTCTGTCCATTTGTCCATTTCGCCTTCTTTTTTGCTTTTGTAAAAAGGATAACAAGACCCACTTATCATCAATCATTGTTTTGTTTTCTGTTTTGAAAAACCTGAAAGTTTCTCTATAAAGGACAGTGCCTCCTTTGAGCTCTAGCACAGTTCCACTAAAATATGTCTATAGCTCAGTTTCAAGATTTTAAAAAAAGTATAGACAAAAGCCTCTAGATTCTGTCAATCTTCCAGCAATGGTCTCTGTTTATATGCACACTAACAACCATGCAAAATTAAGTGTCTATTGAGGTGCGCTGTGTTTTGGCACATCCTGTATATTTACAAGACTGTGGGTTTGACCTTTGGCACAAGACTAACTCTCCCTGGCCCCCTTATTTCCTGTCTTTATCCACAGTAAAATAAAAATAAAGCAAAATCCCCCAAAAAAGAATAACAAATTACTATGAAAGAGTGCTAGCCACACACCTCAAACTCTTTCAACCTGCTCCAAATCCTTCAAATCTCCTGTCATGAGAACTTACTTGAAAATCTGCCTCACTCGTTCCCTAAATTGTCTCTCATTTTCTTTCTCAACTGTGCTCTATCCTCCTCATCCTCCCATCCATCCCGTCATCCATCTCCCAGGTGTATGTATGTGTGTGTGTGTGTACGATCCCCTCAGACACTTAAACTCTTCTCCTCTTTATTCTTTCCCACTGTGTTTTATATTTTCATCTTTATTTCACTTTATCTGATCACAGCTATCCCTCTTTCAATCTCCTTTATCCCCTCTTCCTTGCTCTCTCGCCATCCCTCTGTCCACGCTTCCAATCCTACCTTAGCCTTTCTATCTCTTGCATTCAATCCAATTCATCCCCTCTTTTTATCCTCAGGAAGCCCCCCCATCTGGACACTTTTTTTTATCCGTCTCTCTATGAAGTCAAGTTTATTTCCAAAGCTTTATCAACAAAGATGCTTTGTAAAAATTGTTTTACAGATGAAAAAAAGACATATTTTCATTCATCCATCCTTCCTTCAATCTCTCCATCCACCCGTTCATTCATCCATCCACGTTTCCTCATTGTTTCACACTAAATATTTCCCCGCCTCAATGAGTGCAGGTGCTTTCCATTACATCCGTACACTGACACACGCACGCACATACAGTACACACACGCACACACAAACTTTGAAGTATGGGGCTTCATCAGATCCAAACCGCAGGAAGGGAGATGGCGGATCAGAGATAAGCTAGCAGCATGGAGCCAAGCGTGTTCACTTATGTGTGTGTCTTGCCATGGGAGCTTGACTCCTCCTGGTGAGTCGGTGTTGCCTGTTACCAGCAGGCTGGTGGCTTTGATGTTATGACTTCAGTGTCTCAGGCTCGCTGGAGTAAAAAACAGTGGAAATTACAGTACAGCTGGATTTATTTCATTAAAGCTCGGTCAGTCTCATATTTTGAAACAGAAACTGAAATGAGGCTGAATTTTAGGAGGCCTGATAAATCAGATATAATGTAAACCCTATGTGATTTGATTCATACTTTCAGTGAAAGCAGCACCAATCAAACAGACTCTAAGGCTTTAGTATCTATCTGTCTAGTGCTGGGAATTGTTTTGCCTTTATGGATGATTACACTGAGACAGAGTATCATATTTAACAACAGTATGACCTCCGGTTTTGGAGGAACCTGCAATGGTTTGAAATCCCTGAGGACAAGTACAAGACTTCAGGTCTCCAAATTCTGACTAAAGCATTTGATTATTTTGACTCAAAGTAATGGAAGTTGTGGTCTGAGTGTCTTTTAAATGTTTACATACAATAATAATTCTAGCTGACAATGCAAGGCCTGCATATCATTATCTTGATTATCTTCTGTTGTTCTGATATCTTAACAGGTCAAACAGTGGCACATGGCGGTCAAATCTCAACGGAATTAAGTCTCACATCACTCATTTCTAAGTCAAGTATCTAAATTCTCTCTGTGACTTAATTCTGTTTCATCCAAGGCCCTGGCAGCTGTAGTCCATTGATCATAGTGTTCATGTCAACATATCCTTGAGCAAGAGATTCATTTACTCCTGATTCACAGAGCAGCTCCTTGTCTGGTGACTTAACTGTTGTCTGTGTGTGTGTGGCCATGGATCAACGACAGGCAGATTGTAGAAAACAGCTATGTGCAGTAAATGAGTATCAAGTGTGCTGCCAACCATGTACTGTGTATATGAATGATGCTGTGTACAAATCTGCTGTATTTTGCTGCAAGAGTTCAAGGTGAACAAGATTTCTCAGAAAAAGCCTAGTTAAATTAACTATATGACCAGTTCTGATGGTTTTTAATATCAAAATTTTGAGTGAATCAGCATGATAAATGTCTGGTCTAGCAGAAATTGACCACTCCATTCTATTCCACACAAACTGTAGGGGGGTGGTCACAGAGGAACAAGGGTCACACATCAAACACGCACACACACATACCCGAACGCCTGGGAGCTGCCCAGTTCAAGTGTAATCTTGTAGCACTGTCCATGAGGCAGCTCCTCTGGAGCAGCTGGGGGTTTAATGTTTTGCTTTAGGGCAATGAGTTTTTGCTGGGGGAGAAGAGAAAGGCAACGCTTGTTGTTAGGAGGGAGACAAGAGCATGTCTTCTTCATTTCCTTTTCCTAGATCTCTGTCCCTCGCCTGACTGTTTCTGCTTAGGGTTTGACAGCCAGTCGTGGGATTCAAACTGATAACTTTCTGTTTTCACACTCTCTACTCTGTCCAGAGGGCATCTCTGGATTTTTGTGCTTTATTTTTCCACTGTCATTCATAACACAACCCCTTCCCTCTGTGAAACTCAGTCAATATCACTCTCTTTCTGTTGTATTTTTCTTTCTTCCTCTATCTGGTCTTGTGTTTCTCTCATACTTGGAGTTGTCTTGGATTTGTTTAACATGCAGTTAGTAATATGTTAATTGCCTGTACTCTGATTAAAATCCATAAATTATTCAAGTTTTTTTACCGTACGTGTTAAAATAAAGTGTCATTTCCCACCTGCATATATACATATTGATATTGCTCAAAGGAATGTAACTAAAATATAAAAATAATTTGCCCATTTCCTAATGACACGAATAAAACTAAAGAACTTCAGTGCACTGAGGTTAATCTTACCTACAGCTTTATCTCACTAATATATTTAAAATATGTTGCTGACACAGGACTTCCTCACAGTATTATGTTAAATGCAAACTCTCTCTCTTAGTCATCTTCTAGATTTGACCTGTTTTTTGGAGTGATTTAGATTTTTAATAATTTTTTCTATCTGACATCCAATCACTTCCCCCCTTCTTGTTTGTTTTAATCACTGACACCAATTATGGGTTACAAAGCCACTGCTATACAGTTACAATGGACATACACACACGTCCTAACACACGCACACTCTTGCAGTCAGGTATGCACGTTTTCATACCAGGCTGAAAAAGCTGCATGTTTGTAATCATATCTTCATAAATGGAGCAGATAGCATCACAGGCAGAGAACTGGGGGTGGAAATGAGATGCTGATAGGGTAATAGCATTACCATAGATCCTGTAACACACACACACACACAAACAGCCAGACAGACAGACACACACACGCACGCACACACACACACACACACACACACACACACACACACACACACACACACACACCTGTGATGGTATTCCCTTGGTGGATCAGGTAACATGCTGTAAATTAGCCAGTGATCCATGCTGGCAGTTAAACGGGGCAAAGTCAGCTCAGATTTGTGTCAAAGCATTTAACAAGTGCCCAGTTTCATTAGAGCTCTCTCTGTACCAAAACCATTTCTTCTAATATGACACAATTTTGATACTGGTGTCAAATTTAAAAATGAAATCATCTGTGTACATTGTGCAACCTATTTTTCATCTTTATTCCATGAAGGAATCTGAACCTTACACAATTATTTTTATTCTTGTAAATGATTAAGATCCAATGATGGGAACCTGATATTTTATATTTTATTACTATGAGATTGATATTAGTACCAAACTACATGCTTTGGCAGTGTTCATTATATAAAGACCTTATCTTAGCTTTTGCCACTATATTAAGTAAAAACAAAAGTATATTTTTTTACATGTATGTGTGCCCAAACACACGCACACACATACTTTGCTTGGATTTTATATCCAGCTGCGATTTATGTCTGTTTTGATTGGCCTTCAGAGCAGAGTCAGCCGGGTTTGGAGGTGGCGAAGAGGAATGTGTCCACACTACACACACACACACACACACGCACACGCACACGCCAATTTATTTTTGCATCCCTTTCCTATCTCTAAATACACACACCCGCACCTCGTAAAAACAGACCCTGTCTTTTTCTTTCCCAGTGACACACTCACGCAGGCTAAAACGCATCCGTTAACTTCACTTTCATATCTTAAACTAGTGCAAACACACACATGCACTGACGCACACATACGCACAGACCCATAGCAGGCAGGAATGTGTTGTTGTTACGGTGGAGCTGTGGAGCTGCTCAGTACTCAGCGCCTCCACACCGATAAGGCTGCAGCTATCTGATAGAGAAGAATGTATGACAGACAGGGAGGAAAGTACATAGATGGATGGAGGGAGGACAGACAGGATGAAAGTGGAGGGAGAGACAGACAGGAAGTGAAATGGCAGGACAGGACAGAGGGGTACAAAGGCAGACCAGTTTATTCAGATTTCACACTTTGAACTCATGAACCATGTTAACTTTTCCAGTAAAGTCAGCATTTTCCCCTGTTGACACCCAAGTTACTACTGTATGAGAGAGAGTTCTGTGCTAACAATCAAAATGTTGATATCTCATTGTTTTAAAAAGTCATGAACGAGGAGCTTAGTTGGTTCATAGCTCCCTCATCTTGCAGTTCTTCCTAACTTTCAAATATTCTTGACGAGACAGAATTCTGCAGTATTTTCAAAATGTTCTGTGACATATTTTGAGTCTGTTTTTGGGATGTTAAAGATGCTATAACCTACATACGATTTTGCTATGCTATATAGCCAACATTAGTATTGACAGCTGTTACTACACCCGACTGGAGGAAACATTGCAAGTTCAATGCTGGTGAGCGACACCAGCCACTTCTTTTCGTCTTTTGAATTTAGCATGCTAACCAGCTAGCCACTTTTTGATTATGGGTCACCTTAACCTCCACTCTGCCCTGAAGAAGTACCGCTGCTCAGAGGGTGTATTATAAATTCTTGTATTGTAAATGCAACAATTACTGAAGCTCTTGGCAAGTGACCATTACCACCACCTGCTCCAAGCAAGAAACCATGTTTGGTGATAGGGAAAACTTACATATGGCACCGTCAAAATTAAGTCAGATATGTTTAGTTTTAGTGCAAAAAAGGGCCAAACTACCTATTAAATCAGATTCATTTTGTATAAACGTGGAATTGGGTGACCTGTACTCACCCTCATGTTGCAAATGAAGATACTTGGAAATTTCATGAGGGGAAATTCCCAAATGATCTTTGCAGAAACCTTGAATCCTGGCTGCCTTTCACATATGACCCAGAGACAGACAATTTAGTTAAAGTTTCTTGATGAAACATCATGTGTGAAATAGTCTGCTTAATAAAACAAAAACAAACCTTACAAATGAGGAGAAGACAGGAGACAAAAGTTGTGAAATCTTAGGTTAAGACTTTGTTTTGGACCACGCAGCTCAGTGGCTCTCTGTCAGCTGTCACCTGGTTATTTATAGACCCTATTAGACATCTGGCTACCAATCAGTCTCGAGTCTCCTTCCCTGTCTCCTTTTACAATTTATCCTTTCATCCCTCTTTCCTCCTCTGCCTCCATTTGTATCATGACCTTTGACCGTGCCTTGTTAGGAAGGAAAAGGAAGAAGTTAACCTCTGCACTGAACACACGCACACACATGCAGTAACACACACACATTCAATATCAGTGTCTAGGTTCTCTATGGAGCATAGGTTTACAAACCTTCATCTTAATAATTAGCTTTCACTTCAAATTAACTGAAGACGACACAGATTTATTGATTTAGCTTCTATTAATGATCTGCTGGTGGTCTTTATTCCAGTTATCAGAATATAGGATACTTGAAAAAGCTTGTATAATTTCATCTTTGGGATTTTTATTCAAAAAGTGCTTTAAGGAAACACTATCAGGGCAGGGTGTCAGAGACACACCCCCATATGTACATTCACTATTGTTTTGAGCTTAATTTCAGCATATTCTCTGACTTTTCTCGCAGTTTTGGCCACACACACTTTCGTTTACTCAGCTCTGTTGTCTTCCTGTCAGACAAAGGATTGTAAAGGCAGTTATCAGGACCCAGTGTTTGTGTGTGTGTATTTAGCAGGTTTTTGTAGTGGCTGGGGGCTACCACTGCCAGTGTCAACAGAAATATTTTACTTGGGCATCTGCCATGCAGAACAACCCTCAGAAATCCCTCTTTCACACTTTGCCTTTGTCTGCATGTCTCTGTTTTATCTCCCCCAGGCTCTCAACCACACAATGAAAGTACATTTAAAGATATTTTATGAATGCAACTGTCAAAATATTAACACGACTGCCACAAAAAACATTTTGTCATGTCATTTTGTTTCACCATGAATACCACCAATGATGTGAGGAAATGAAAGAAAGATGGATTATCCAGAAAATTACTTGTATTTATAAACATGTAAGCAATATTCATGTTTTAGATTGGCCAATACACACAAATACTCACACACACACAGGCGCACAAAGACCTGTTTCCTGTCTTACTGTCTGTAGATAAATGCTGTTGTGTCTGTCAGTAAATAGCTTAGAGCTGTGGTACAACGCAAGCCTTGAAACACTCACACACAAAAAGGGTCAACTGTGCAGATGTGCCGCTGCTCGATCAGTAGTTTAATCACAGAGGTTAGAGTTTAATGAGTTATTATTACTGAACCCTAAATCACATGGCTGCCCAGCCATTATACATGGCGTATGTGTGTACTGTATATGTGTTCAAGACCTGCAGTAAATGACAAATAGCTCTATTGAACTGCATTGCATGGCTTTTCTTAACTGTTTCCAGGTCTCAAAAGTTGTGCGTGTGTGTATTTGAGGAGACATGTTAGGTTTGGTTCAGCCAGATCACACAGAAGTGGTATCAGGTAATGCGGGTGTTTTTGATTTCATTTATCAAGCTTTTTATACTCAGACTTCTGCTGCTACTCCAACACAATGTGGCTGAATAGAATCTTCATTTGTCATGCTCAAAATTACATTTAAAAGTTAACAGCAACATGTCTTTCCAGAAACAAAATCCTCAGTTTCTCAGGAAAATCTGAAGACCTTGCTGCACTTCTTTTTGGGAAAGGAAGCTAAAAGAACTTTGAAAATTGTCTGCCAGATCTGGAGATTATCCTGGGTTACTGAGGAAGAAAGAAAGAAAGATAGATAGAAAGAAAGATCTTTCCTTGTACGTCTTTGTAACTTATATCACACTGTAAAAGATGATTTAGGTAGGTTTTCTTTCACTATTTTTGAAAAAGCGAAACACACTATAAGAGTATCACTAACTGAGTCTGTCCACAGGCATTTGGATCTGCCCGGGCAAAGTAACCCTTCTTACACACCACCAGGCTGTTGGTTTGATGGTGGTGGTGGTGGTGTGTGTGTGCGTGCCTAAATGTGTGTGTGTCACTGTGATATTCTAGTAAATTAGACCATCAATCAAACACAACATGGGAAGCAGCAAGAGAAAAAATATCCTTGCAATGAAACAAAGGCGCTGGAGCAACATATGGCATTATTTAACTGCCCATTCAGAAACACCAGTGTGTGCGTGTCTGTGTGTGTTTGTGTGTTGCCATATTACTATACGCTTGTGAAAAGTGCTGTGTATTATGTGGACTTTTTGACTTGTCATCATAATGTAAAGGTTCCATTCAGTAAAATGATTAGAGTTACTACTAACTGCAATTGGGCTAGTTGAACCAGAGGTTTTCAATTAAAGCTGGCTTAGTTGGATTAAGGGTAAAAATTATGGCTGCAGAAAGAATAGCTGGTCTAAAATACAAAATTTAGGCTACAGATAATGAGGAACCACACTCTACTTTTTTGGTTGAGCAGAAAGCTTCAAAAAATGTACTAAGTAGCTTGGCTGATGCAGTTTGCCTGTATATGTTGGAAGTAGATGGGTCTCTATCAGTAAGTCACAATATGAACATCTACTTGGATTATTCAGTCTAGAATTAAACTCAAGCACAGGAGTTGAGTTACAACTTTTAGACAGTTGGACTCACTGGGCTTAATTAAGTATTTAAGTGAGACAAGAGTGAAATGATAAAATAAAATAGCGGTTAAAGTCAGGAGTAGAATAAGACCATTTGCCCTAGAATGAGAGCTTAAGTAAGGACTGAAGTTTGAGGAGTTAGATTAAAAAAAGGAAGGGATGTGTTGGTCAGGGTTTTCCCCATTTTACCCCCCAGAAATGCTTCACATGTGGTCCATTGTCAGTACACATAAGCATAATTATGTGTATGTGTGTGTGTGTTCAAAACGACATAGGGATGTTATGATAGCCCCCTTTAAGAGTTGGCTTTCTCTTCACTTATTTTGTCTTTCTCCTCTTTCTCTCTTTCTCTCTTTCTCTCTCTCTCTCGTTCTCTCTCACACACACAGAGGAAGTGTGTACACAGCGTATGGGGAGATAATAGCTTTGCAGGGGCCACAGTAGAGCTTAGCCAAAGATCTGTCTGGCTAAAGGATCCATTAAACCACACACACAAGCACACACACATACATCAGGACATAGTTCATCACTGACATACAAAAAATACAAAATTAGGCACACAGACACCTACACTAATACCAGTACAAAGCCTGAAGACACACACACAGCTGTGTAGCGTGAACCATTAATGTGCCATCAGATATCAGACCATTTAAATTGATGAGGCCAGTGTGAAGAGAAGTCCAAACTTTCCACCAATTATTCTCTAATCTGTCCATTGCTGGGATGGAGGGAGAGAGGAGACGAAGTGGAGCAGGAGGGACATAGAGGAGTGGGGAGAAAAATACATGAGAACGAAAGAGAAGAATCAGAGGGATGAGAGGAAGGAACTAGGCAGGTTTTTAAAGTGGAAGACAAAGACAAAGGCCTCAGAAAAAACAGCATTACACCAGTGAAATTTCATACCATATTTAATTCATCTCATTTCAATCATCAAAATGAGTAGATATGCTCTTTTGGGCAAAGTTAATTTGTGCAGTGCTTCTGATTATAGTTCAACTCTGGTGAGCTGACATGAATTCATACTGTCTTGGCAACGCTGATCTCTGTTAATGGAGAGAACTGGAGAGTGAAAAATGGAGGAAGCTATAGGGCTGTCACTCTTCTGTCACGCAATTTAAGCTTGAAGGAATTCAGAGTAATGTGTAATTTGCAAATTAAATGGAACCCAACCCATATAGCCTAATCATAATATATACTATAGAATTGTGTTGCATTTTACAAAGTCAACACACTCCATAAGTTTTCCTTCCATAGTGTTCAATCCAACTTGCTTCCTTACAGACGGATGGTAAATTTTTATTATTGTCCCCCACTGGAGTATAAGACATGGCCTATTCTGGTTATAAACTGTGGAAATCAAACAGATCACAACAGAGCAAATATGACATTTTCGCTCACATTCAAGAAGTAACTCAACAGCATTAATAAAAAAATGACAGACCTGTTATGATAGGAGCTTCATCACACCATCTAACTTAATGTAACTCTGCTCTGATGGAGTAAAAACTGCTCCTCAGAAGAGATAAGAATATAAAAATGTGCTGATTAATCTGAATGGTCATTTTAGAGGCTACTGTTTTTGGTGCTGCTGAATTGTATTGCATTACATTGACAGGTGTTTGTATTATTTTGTCCACCCAGCCTCCAATATGATCTTAAAGTTGGATCAACACTTCTCTAAAACAGTTTCAACAAACACATTCAACATTATATCCTTCGTGAAGACCTGTTGTATTAGACTGAGTCAGGCTTGGTGTACCTAATAAACTGTCAACTATGTGTATTTGTGTGGCAACAAATATGGTGTGTTAAACTGAGGTTAGGAACATATTTTTTAAAATGAGTACACATATACTCAATAATGGCACTGAATGTAAAAAGCGTCCTCAGTTAATGTTCACTATAAATATAATTCCTCGGGAAACTGAGCTGGAATATGTCTTTGTTATGTGCATGTTTGAGAGCGCCTTGGTCAACAGAGAGGAAATTCCATGTGACAGCATGATACTAATGTGCGCCTTCATGCCTCTGTGTGTGTGTGTGTGGTGTGTGTGTGTGTGTCTGCGTGCATGAGTGTGTGAGCAGCGAAGCGTGAAGCCGTTACTCCGGTCACTGGCTTGGTCCTGCACCGCAGAACGATGCTAATTAGTAGCACACTGTCTCTCAGCTCATAAAAATACAGAGACTGGGACAAGAGAAATGGAGAATTACAGAGAAAGAAGGATGGTGGGATAATGGGAAGGAAAAGAGAAATAAAAGGAGAATGTGTTGATGAGAGACACAATGACAGGAAGAGAAAGAGAGGAAGTTTGGGGGATTAAAGGCAGCAAGAAAGAGATGGAGGTTTGAAAGGGGCACCCGAGGGATGGCAGGAGAATGAGTGGGGAATGAAAGGAGAGGAGAAGAGAAGGAAAGAGTGGCAGTAGTTATGTGGTGTGAGAAGCTCAGCAGCAGCCAACTCTGTTCACTACACAAATGCTTAATGTCTCATTCTGTAAAGCACGCTGCATGTTTTTGGTTTTTCCGCTTTATTCGCTAAAACACAGCAGAGACCTTCGGGAGAAAATGCTCAAGGAGGGATCATGAATCAAAGGTCCTGAGCAAAATTTCAAACCCTCAACCTCAAAAGTTAATGACATGCATCTTATCCCAATGAGCCCAAACAAAGCCGTCAGAGAGTGGTTTCATACACACATAAGCGGTGGTTTGTCTTAGGAAAAAAGATGATCACCCCTTCGTTCTGAGTGTTTCAGTGTGTTGTTTTTCTGGTGGTACAATTTTTTTCATTATTTGTTTGCCCCACTCTTCAGAGACGGGGACTTTTCCAATTGACCACTTATTTTTTTTTAAACATGTCTTCTAACCTCATGGAAGGAATTGTTAGTCACTATTTAACTGTTCCAATTTTAGCCAATTTTCAAATCTTGTTTGTTACATTTCAAATCACATTTATAAAAATGACATGGAAGTATTATTGTTTTGTTCAGATTTTCATATTAGATTTTCCTATGAGCTAAATTGTCCCACTGATGGAAAATGGGGTTGTACTTGCATGAATCGACAGAGCTGACACACAGTTGTTTATGCCAAAAAAATAACAAAACAAAAGACAATATGTATTTAAATGTCACCTTGGATAACAGTCTCGTGGAAATGGACTCCCCCAGTGAAAATGTGTGAAAATCCAAAGAGAATCCTGTTGAGTGATGAAAATAATATCCATGTGTAACAGTCTCAAACACAGTCTCACTCCCAACACTCCCAACAGCGTCATTATTCAATGTGCCAACTAGTCCGATGGACTTCCAATGTTCTGTTGATGCATGAGTCAAGTAGCCTGTTATCTGTGGATGTATATGAGGCAAGAGCACATTATGGACTTCAGGTCACTGTATTAAACAGCACCATAATCTTTTCCCAGCATTAACCAAGAGTTGTGAGTGCCAAAACGCATCCATAAAAAAGTGTGTTAAGAAACTACACTAAAGGGGTATCCAGTGCATTAAAAGGTGAACGGGTCCTGACCAAGTGTCTGTGTGTGACAAGTTGGGAGTGACAATGTGAAGGTAGATCTCAAAGTATTTCAATTCACCCCCAGTCTTTCTCTTTAAGAGCCCCCCCACCCCCTTCATTTGTAAAGAAATGCGTCATGTTTATGGGAGACTGGCCTGTTGCCCTGTTAAGTCATGCTAACAAAGAAATTCATGTATCTAATAGAAAATGTGGTGCAACATTTTTGAAGACATTTGTGAAAACACTGAATGACTCTAAACAAGAAAATGAATAGTACAAGGCAAGAGTAAATCCATTACTAGATAGCTGTTAAGAGTGCTGAAAACCAAACCAGGCTGACTTATGTATGTGGCTCTGTTTTTGTGTTGTCTCCCCTACTGTACCATCTCCTTCTTTGTTTTATTGTTTCCTTCTCTCTCTGTCCTTATGTCTTACATATGCTGTCTCTCTCTTGTATTCATTTAGTAAATATGCAACACATGGCAAAGCAACAAAAGATGTTTTCACAAAACCATTATTTATATTCTCTGCTCAAGCACATTCATCTCTTTACATTTTACCTTGCAGCTGAATGCTGTTTGGTGTACTCACTGGGGTATGACCTCTGTGTTGCTTTACTGTATGTGACAACATCCACATGGCATCATTGTATATTTCATATTCATAACCATAGATGAATAGTTTAGAGGGGCATACAATAGGGCATGAACAAAGACAACTAGACATAAATTGAGCATGTGAAAGTTACTAGCAAGCAGTAGTAGAGAGACTGCACTTTTTAGTTCACAGGTCAAATTTGCACACAGGAGACAGGGGAGAAAACTTCTAATTTTCTGTTTTCCTTTTGCTGTGGAAATGAATTTCACTAAATTTTGTAATTTAAGGACAGCTGTGTTGTCCAGTTCTCCACTAATTAAATTTTTAAAGCTTGGTAAGCCTTGTTAGCTTTTTACAGGCTAGCTAGCCTACAGTCAGCGAGCTAATGTCCAGCTAAAAATACTGTTAGTAATGCTGCTAATAATAGCAGTGAACAAAAGTACAAAGATAAAGTACAACACAGAACTATAATAGTACACATATATTGTAGTTAAAGTTGTATTTTAACTAAGCTAAAATGTTTAATGTTATGTTAAATAAAGACAAAGTGAATTGTTGAAATGCTGTGGCAGGTGCTGAATATTTCACATTAGCTTCAGGTTCACATTAGCTCAACAAGCCTTGGAGCTGTTAGCCCAGAAACAGAATATATCATTCGAATTTCAACAAAATATATATCTATGACATCATGCTAAATGTTTTAATGATGTTTAAATGGAGTGGGGTTTACTTTGTTGAATCTGTGACTTTTCTAGTTTTCTAGTTTTAGGTTTGCCATGCATTATGTGGCTAGAGACATGCTTAAAAATTGCATTGATACCAGGGTAAATTGTTTGTATTTCAAATTATATTACTAGCAATACTATGGCTTTGACAGTCTGTGAAAGGGGTAAATGGATGTTTCAGTAGCCAGTAGCACTCGCTAGCTTATCCAGGATGCTAATACTTAAAATTCAAGACGTATTTGTCTGGATGCAGATGCATTTTTTTTTTTTTGCTACTGCACCCTTGCATGTAAGATCTTAGCAGTGATGACAACCAGGTCCAAGTGCAAGCGGCTGAAATGGGTTTTCTCCACAGAGAAGCCAGGATTACTCTCCTGACAGGCTGCTCTCTCCTGTGCCTCCCTGGGCACAGCCAGCAGGGAGGAAACCTCAGGGCAGACCCTGGAGGGATTTACTTTCGGTTCCCCCGAGAGGAGCTGGTTATTTGCTGTGGAAAAGACCTGTGTTACTCTGCTCGTGCTGCTGCAGCTGTGCATCTGACACACAACTGAGAATAGTTTTAAAGCACCCTCATTTTCTTATGTTCCTTCAATAATGAAGGGAACTGTGTCAGGGAGATTTTCAATAGATAAATATATTTAAGAACTGGGGTTGGAATGCATATCTAAAAGTAGACAGGGAATTAAGACTCACAAATATCTCTGAAGCTTTATACACATGACACACACACACACACACACACACACACATGCACATACACATGTGCACATCTGGCTAAATTTGACATTGGTCATCCTGTGTATGTGTTTAACAAACAAAAACCTACTTTTACTGTGTGATTCAGAGCATAAAATTTAAACAACTGACTGACAGTTTAACTGGAAAAAGTTACACATCAAACCTAATGCTGTGATAACTAATAAGTAATATTTCTCTCCTCCTCAGCAGCTACCATCAGTGCGTGTGTTTGAGCAAGCCACTGAATCAACGAACTGATCCGGCGGCAGAGACACATCAAACAACTGGCAGCTCACAGGTATGAATATACATAACTGACTGACCATGAATCAAAGTTTATCAGACATCTTTTGTATAAATAAAGGCATGAAGACAAAACATTTGATAATATCTAGACAATAGACAGGGGATAGTGGTTCGTAAACATTTCAATAAATTTGTTTATGACAGCATTTAATTCATAAACAATCAAATATTAAACTGGCCACACGTATGTGCCTGGTGGGTCTTCAGATGACAGTGAAACTGATGTTTTCATTAGCCTGAGTCCCAAAGTGATACTGAATTACTCAGTTTGGGTTCTACAATATTTATGAACTTTCCACTGCTCATTACAGATGGAGACTGTGCTGAGGAAAAAGCTTTTCAATTTTTGACATTTGCAGGAAACCTCCCTAAATGAATTAATTTTAGAGGACACTGATTTAATAAGAAGTGAAATTATTTTATTACTGTAACTTCAAAATTAGTTCCTGTTCTGTTTAGATTATGAACATTTTCACTTCTACCAATAGAGGGCAGCAGCTACAATGCAACATCCAGAGGAGCACTCAGGATCTGCACTGAAAAAGTCTTTTCACTTCACAGTTGTACTGTTGGTTTATACTTGGAGAAATATTTGGAAATCTGTGTAGTGACTAAGAATAGATGCAGGATGAGCAAGGGCTCTAATATTGCCAAATCATTTGTTAGATCTATCCGAGACCAGTTTGAGGTAAAGTTTTTACGGTAATGAGACCTCATCAGTCATCTTAATGTTTTGCTTTTATCAATTAAAACCTTTAATATTGGCTTTATTCATTGTGCATGTCAAGACATTTGCCACAATAATAAAAAACGTTTTCTATGCAGTTTTGACAAACTGATTGATCTCTCAGACACTATTTATGTCATCTGCTGGCTGTTGAAGCATTAATCAATGAAGTTGCCATACAGAGACTCCCCAGAGATGATGCATTAGGGTATGTGGAGATATGACTCAAAACCAATAAATGATCACAAAGAAGATCATTAAGATGATATATGATAAAAGAGTTGCTGGGAAATTAACTAAAATATGTACACTGCTGCCATGGACTGAGAGTTTGGATTTTTTTTTTCTCGTGTGTGGGAAAGTAGTCGAGTTTGTACAGAGCGATAAGGGACAAGTGGAAGTTTGTGGACCTCCTTTACTCTCTTTTCTGGTGACATCAACAGAGGGGGGGAGGGAGGGAGGAAGAGAGAGAGAGAGAGAGAGAGAGAGAGAGAGAGAGAGGATTTGGGGGGGAAACCTAAGTACAAATCTGTCTGCCTCTCTCACAACCTCCAGGCGTACCAGTGTGTGTTGCGCCTCTGCTCTCTCAACTTTTTTTTTCTGATTACAACTCCTCAGCAACTCTCACTTTTTAAAGTCCCTGGCAGCGGAGGGATGTTCCCAGGAAGGAGGTTACACCCCAGCTGAACATTTTCACCTTGGAAAGTTTAAGAGTCAGGCGGATAACTTCTTCTACGGGGAGTTTGTGAATGGGGAGCATTTGGGAAGACTTTTACGCATCCAGCTGAGTGACGCTAGTGACGTTAGATGTTTTAAAAGAAAACTTTGTATTTGCAAGTGTCACATCCAGATTCTCATTTCTCTTTCTTTTCTTCAATGGCAAGGCAGCGTTTTAAGGAGATTCTGACTGATCGAGTCTCTTGAGAGAAACTTTGGTGAACTTCTGCAACAGCGGACTTAATTTTATTTCGGCTTCCATCACTTCTTTTTTTTAATTTCTACCGCAAGTCGAACGGCCTCTCTTGACCTTTTTCGGGATCCGTACTTCAACAGCATTTACTTCACCCCCCCCGCGGATATTCAATTAACTTCGGTTTGGAAGTAAATTCAGTGGATATCATGCCTCCGACCGGGCCGGAGAAGCGGGCTGTGCTGTGCCGGGTTTGGGCTCTGGTTTTCGCGCTGCTGGTGTGCGTTGCTTCGGTGAATGGATGCCCACACAAGTGCAGCTGCTCCGGGTCGCATGTGGACTGCCAGGGTCTGGGTTTGAAGACCGTGCCTAAAGGAATACCGAGGAATGCCGAGCGCCTGTAAGTGGCATTTCATTACACTTTAGGCAAATATACTTGTAGTTTCATCATCTTTCCTAAACATCATCATAGACTGCCCTGTGACCTTATGATGCGCCCTTTTTTTCCCCTTTATATACTCTTTGCGCACAATACATGTAAAACTTAACCAGCCATGAAAATATTTTCGTCAGAGATTAATATTGAGAAGTGTTGGATATCTAAGTGATGAAATCACGACTGACTGGACCTACTAAACTACGCTTAAACTTATTCTTGGAAACTTCTTTATACGTTTTAACGGTTCCAGTCACCTGCTCCCTAACGTCACTAAATGCATAGATGTAGGGTTTTGTCATGAATCAGTACTACAATTGCATTCATCCTTCATCAGGCTATTACTGAGTGATTAAAATAGAAAGGCATTCCAACTCTGACCTGCAGCCAGTGATCATTACACAGCAAACAGTCCATTTTATTTTCAGAGCAACATTCATCAGTGGTTTTATTTTGCATGAAAATCCTACCCTATTGGTCAATTTACATCAGTTTGCACAGCCGAGAAACTTTTATCAGTTGTGTTGCCATAAATTAGAAAAAAAATGGGGTAAAGTTCCCTATGGATGTCTACAGAAGGCTAATTTAGTTGGGATTTAATTAATTTAAATGGGTGAAGGCTTTTCAAACCTTGGAGGTTGATAAATTGGAAAATAATGCACCACCAAAACATGGGGTAGTTTCCAAGGAGGAGTTGCAAGTATCCATCCTGATTGAAAGCATAATATTGCAACCACCTTGGTTACACACTTAATAGATGGTGCACATGAAACTGCCCTAAAATTCACCAGTGACCCCAATGAATGGAGGCAGTTAAGAAAACAGTCCTGGAGCAGAGACTACTCATTTAGAGAGACTATTTAAGTTCCTAAAAAGGTCAAAACGAAAGGCGAGAAGAACCTGTGAGCTCCTAAATCTTTTTATATTCTTCTGCTCTCCACTGGCAGTAAGACTTTCTAAAGTTTTTTCCAGTTTTCTCAGGTTCCTAAAGTTGAGCTAGATCCTCAGTGATTTTTGTAAAATCCTAAACAATGATTTTACTCCTAAAGAATTACTTGCAGTTAATTTTTTGAACCTGTTCACAGTTAGTGTTTAAATGATATTCATTCCTAAGGCAGAGACAGACCTCTGACAGGCGCTGCTGCCACCTCTAGCTGATCTTGACACGTATACACCCCTGCAGCCACACACATGCACTCACAAACACACACCTATGCTGTTAAGGTATGGAAGCGATTATGCGTGATAACAAAGCAGCCAAAAACCCTGCAGGGAATCAACAACAGACCTAGCCCTGAGACAACAAACACAATCAGTAGACTGCACACAGGGAAGTGGGGGGCCGTGTTTGTAAATGTGTGGTGTGTGTGTGTGTGTGGATGTGGGGGGTACCGGCTGATACGAACATATGATTTGCATGTGTGCGTGCATTTTCACTATTTTATGTGTTTGTTTACATGCGTATATTTGTATTTTGGTGTTTGCATGTTTGCGCTGGCTAGCATGATTGTGTTTCTTACGTATGTATGTGCGAGTGTGAACAACGAACCCCATACTTCTTCCATCCCAGTGGGCTGTTTTGACCTCCAAGGACCTGCTGGCTTTTGCACAGCAATCCCCAGAAGACATTTACACCCAAGGAAAATAAATAATTAGAGCAGGCTGTGATGGGGAGGTGGGATAAGGGGGTCCCCTGCTTCTCGCTGGGATCCCTGGGGTGGTATATTTGGGGTAGCAGCATCTCCTCCCACTGCCTTCAGTCTAGAAACTATGTGTTTATGTTTCCCTGATTTATCCAGGTCAGTGTTTCAGCTGTGACTTTAGCCAAGAGTTGCTCCTTTCCTCTCCTCTTTCTCTCCCTCTCTGCCTGCTTTCATCTCCCTTTCTCTCTGCAGATATATTTTAGGGAGTCTGAGATGGGAAACATTAAAATGGATGAGATTCCAGTTCTAAAGGTTAAGGCAGATGGGAAACTTTTTAGGGAAGAGAGATGAGCATTATTACAGTGAGCAGGGATTTGGGTCTGACGGCTGGGATAAAGTCCATGTGGACATCCGATTCTAGTAACAAAAGTGCTAAGTTTGTTATGGTATGAGTAGGGGAAAAAAAGAGACCCAAAATCTTCCTTAACTTTACGATTTAAAAGTTTAGAAATTATTAAGATCCAGTGTGTAAAGGTTTGCCTTCAAGTTCTCTAAAAATCAACTTTTGTTAAAGATTTCCATTATCAATGATTCTATAAGACCTTTTTTCCCAAATGGAGCATATTTTCAATCGTAATGACTTAATGTAGAAAAGTCAGATGGAAAAAACTGTAACAGGGGTTAAATCTATCTCTCATATCTCTCATAACATTTATAAGCTCATCATTATTTTGCCACTGCCAAGTGATGTAATGCTAATGGTTAATCTGACATTTGTTATAACTTTGTCAGTGTTAGGGTATAAATTAACTATTCATGGCAACAAAAACTGGCAATCAACATTAAACTCAGAGTCACAAATATATTTAAATTTATTTAATCTGTTATTTCAGAAGTTTCCTGGCAGCAGGATGTTCTTAACGTTCAAAGGCAGTGCAATGTTGCAGTGTTGAGGTAACTGGCTGGACATTGGTATGCATCAATTTGGTCTGTAAAACTGCAGAAGGACACGTGGGCTCAAAAGAACAGTGAACACTGAAAACTTACATTCTCAGTATTAAATGCTCGCCTTGGTGGCTTGAATGATGGCTCTGAAAAGTTTGTAGCCTTCTCCTTCACTGACATTTAAATCAGTTTAGATTCATAATAGTTACAAATACCACTATGAAAAATACTAATGCATTTCTGTTCCGAATAGTTGCTCAATTGTGTCTCATGCTGAAATATTGGTAGTTTCACAACTCAAATGGCAGAAGTTTCTTTCAAGACTCCCCTATTGTAGAACTGTTCAATCGAATCCATGAAAATCTACAGTAGTCTGACCATACCAGAATGCATTGCAACAAGACCACAAGACATGTGGTGTTTGAGTGAGGGACGAGACTTTCACCATATCTTCAGTGGAAAATCTTTTTGTGCTACTGCTCTGCTGTTCTCTTTATCACTCGTGAGCCACATGTACCGAATCAGACAAATTCAGACAGACTCTATGGAGGTTACTGAAAACAAATGTAGAGAATCACTGTTAAGTGAGTAAGTACATGACACAGGTCAAGGGAAATTGGGTACAACAATATAGTACAGGGATTCATGATTAAATAGCTTAAGTAAGATATAGTGGCACCGGAAAAGTATACATTGGTAGACTTTCGGACTCGCTGCTTAGATGGAAGGAAATCAATCAGGATGGAAAATGACTGGCACTATAAAGCATGAAAACCGCCAGCGTGGTCCTTTAAACTTCAGAGCTAGTCCCTGCTTACTCTCTTTATTACACACAGTATATAACTTGAATCCAGTTCACTTCTTCTACATTTGGAAGTAAAGCATGAGCTTGACATTCAGAGCCAGAGTCCACCTGTCATAACTACAGAATCTATTTTAAAGCCCCATTTTCTTCACTATTGTAAACAGAGCATTTGGAAAGGTTAACGAGAGAAAAACACTGGTGGCCTCAACTGTTCACTCAACACACAAACACACACACACACACACACACACACGAACACACAGGCAGCCTGGCAGATTACCTCAGGCCAGTCAATTCCGTAATGTCCTCCTTGGGAAGCCACTTGAGACCTCATTTGCATCTAATTTGAGTGGAGGGTTTTGGGGGGAGGCTTAACAGGCTTAACGAGGCTGGGTAAAATGAATTGGAAAACAGGGACGGCTTTTCTCTCTCGGGTCCAATTCACACCTGCCCTACAGGGAACGCGTAGACACACACACACACACACACACCCTGGAATGTTGATTTTTAGAACTGCAAATTCCGAACTGTTGCCCTGACTGCTGTGAAATGTGGGGAAATTGAATGCAGTAAACTCTAGAGGGGGCCTTCAATTGGTTGAGTTGCAATCAGGAAATTTTTGTATTAAGCTGTGTGTGTATGGATGTAGTGCGTGATTGTATACTTTTAAAAATGTACTTGTGTTAGCTCTATCAAGGTTATACATGATCACATCTTTATGTGCTTTATGTCAAACTGAGTATGTGTGTTTTGATGTCTGTGTTTTTAGTTGAATGAGTTCACTGCTGGAAACGGCAAACTTCCAGATCCAATTTTACACAAACCAACTCTGATTTTAACTGCCTATTTCTCTGTTCCCTTGCTAACGGTATTTTGAGGAAGTTTTGGCAAGAATTTTATGAGCAACACCTTCTCTACTTTCTCTAGCCTCGTCTGGCTTTTTTTCTGTCTTTGTGTTTCTTTCCCCTCCCAACTTTACCCAAACTTTGTTTCTCCTTCCTGCATCTCTCGCTCTCTTCCTGCAATCTTTCCCTCTCCCTTGCCTACTCCGTACCTCCATCACTCATTCTCTGACCTCCAACTCCCCCTTCAACATACACACCTTGAGTTTGCAAGCAGCATCTCTCCAGTCAAGTTTTCACAGCTCCCATTTCCCCTCAGCATGCCAACCTACTTTGGTGTGCACAACTGTTGGATCCTGCCGCTGTATGTGTGCGTGGGTATATGTGTGTGCGAGCATCAGTCAGTGTGTGCGTTTCTGCGAGTAGAACGGGCACACACGTTCCAGCCTTTGCTTCTGGCTCTTATCAAAGCTTAGTGTTGATTGGTCAGTGGACGCTGTAACCACCACACCCTCAGCTATGAAACAGCATTCCATGGTGGGACTGGAATCTTTGTGTGTGTGTGTGTGTGTGTGTGTGTGTGTGCGCGCACAACAGTATGTGTGATTTTTGAATACCTTGGTCCTAACCTGTGTATGCAGCAGACTGCCTAATTTGTGCTGTCACAGTTCCCGTCCCCTAAATTTAGAATAAATTGATTGGATCAAGAACAATCTGTAATCACTGAGGAACTCTGCTCTCACGTCAGTTTTGGCCCAGCTCCTTTCAGTTGTGGCCTGAGCGTTTGCCTGAAGTCATTACGAATAATATTGTATACAACTGGTACCCACACCCAAAAAGTCTGATAAGTCAAAGACGCATTCCTACTGTTTTTACAATTCCCATGAATCTCTGCTAACCATGCTGTATTGGTACTTCGCCAACATTTGTGGAAACCAGGGAGCTAATTAGTGATGTATTTTGTTTGTGCAGTATTTCTGTATACGTTCGCTACTTTGAGGAACGCTTCAGTCAGCACACATGTTTGGTAACTGTTGAATAAAAGCCATCATTCAATGAAGAGTGTTCTTTACTGTTATCGTGGGTATGATGGTGATGTAATACATCTGAGGAGCAGCCGAGTGTTATTGCTATAGCAGACAAGTCTAAACTAATAAGTAAAAACCGCAGTAAGCTTGCTGTTCTCAAACAGCCTCTTTATGTCACGCCTATCATCTGTGGCCATCTCGCGGTGACAATTTTGTGCCCTTCCAACTATGTTTGATTCAGTTATGGTATGCCAAATGGCACAAGTGAGGGTAACCGGTATTTAGGCTCCAGTTCTAGGTCAGTGGGTGATATTCTCCTCCACAAGTTTCTCCAGTGTGCGGGCAGTTGACCTTTCTATATAATGACTTTCAGTCTGCCAGAGAGGCAGCCAGCTGGCACTGACAGTGGGCACTGCCCTTCTGGGAAACGAAGCAAGCTGGATGCTACATTAAAACATACACAGTCACACACATACTGCATTCACATCTCACACACAGACAAAGGCACACAGGCAAAGAGGTGCACACACTCCCTGGCATATGCATGGAAAATCAAGCACATGTATGTAGACATATGATTGCATTCTTAAAACTATGCATGAATATACACATAATTACACTGCACTTGTGGGGACCCTCACTGACATAATGCATTCCTATCCCTAACCATTTCAACTATGCCAAACCCCAACCCAGCCTAATTCTAAACTTGAACTTTAAAGAAAAAATATGTTTTTTTTTTTGTTTTGTTTTTTTACAACTGGAGTGTAACTGTTGTAGTTTGGCTATTGTTTCCATCTCTTATTACATTTAGACATCCCATCATATTATACAAAAGTAATCGCCGTGACATGGGAACATTGCTCCTGGAAAGACAAGAAATGAGTGGTCAGATGATCGGACAGGTCGTAAACAAGCCTACAGTTAGCCAGATTATCTAAAACAATTTATTTTGGAGGATAAATGGGAAGTGATCACACCTGAAAACCCTCTTTGCACAGAAAAACTGTGTATTTCCAAGTACTGAAAGTATGGTAGGTCAAAGTTGGACCACAAAGAAGGCCTCTTAACTGTGATGGATGTTTGCAGCGAACACTTTAGGTCATTATTTCACAGTTTGCCTTCATTTTCTTTTCAAAGTTAAGTTTTGCTAACCTGGGGTTTGGCTTAAGACCTGTATGATTGCCTGCTGCATGTGCTCTTTTGCTTTTTTTGCTTTTTAGCAATGACACCATGTTACAAGATCTCCGCAATTAACTTGATGTCTAGAGTGTTATTATTACAGATAGGAATGATGATTTGATGGCCAAAACTACTAAAATAAGACCCAGGTTGTATGAAACTAACATTTTCTTTAACCCTCAAACAACCCTTTGAAGTAGTGGGGACCAGCCAAAATGCCCTCACTCTCCAAAAATATCCTCACCCTCAAGGTCTAAAAAAAGGTCTTCTCAAAGATAGTTCAAGAGCACACACACATGCGAAAAAAGTACATTCATAATCCAAATTAAAATATATTGTGTATATATATTTGCATGGAAGCACATAGGAAAATTTACACATATAGCCACACACATACAGCTCGCACTCATCATTAGGCAAGCACAGGCACAGTACACTCTCATGCTTTCACTGGATTAAACATGCAATTGGTTGTAGATGGAAACTTTGACATATAACGAGAGAGAGAGTCTGTGTCACATAGAAACTACCCCGAGTCACGAATGACCTTCTGTGACTTTCTGCTGAAACAGAAGCCATCAGACCAGAGGACTTCAGAGTGTGTGTCATGCTGAAACGCCACTCTTGGTTTGTGTGTATGAGTGTGTGTGTGTGTAATACGCTCTGAGTCGTTTGATGTTAACAAGCTATGCCACTGTTTTGTTAGGCCACTGTCACCAAAGCAACACATTATATCCCTACTGCTGGGGCTTTCTTTTCTCAGTGTGTGTTTCTGCGTGTACCTCCACTATTGGTGTATGCGTGTGTGTGCGTATTTGTGTTTATTTGTGCAAATGTGGCAGTGCATGCAATATGTGTGTACAGTATGAGTGTGACTTACACCACAATTGTTCGTTTTTGGTCCAATGTTCAGCTGAGCTCAGTGTGACAGACAGTTTATGTTAGGCTGGATGCCTATGGAGGAACTGGTCAGTGCACTGTGCATGTGTGTGTGTTTCTCCAGCTCTCTGTCTTTCTCAAGCTCTGTCTCTATCATTCACTCTCTTTCTCAGTCTCTCATTCATCTTAACCTCTCTCTTTCTCTTACCCTCTCGTTCACTCACTAGTTTTTTTTCTGACTTGGCCTCTGTTGAGGAAGCAGTAGGCCCTGTTCTTGTCAAGTGGCCTCTCAGTGGCCAAATTACCCCCCACCCCACCACCCCTACACTATTCGCTTACAGTACAGCAGTAGTAAATCTAGACAAACGCAATGCAGCCCTATAAACTCCAGCAAAGAAAAGAGCTAACCAAATACAGTGCTGGTTTACAGCCCTTCTGGCTCGTGACTCTAAAAGAAAGGGATGCTTGCAGGCGACTCCCTAATGTGGTCAAGCCTGCGTGGTTAACAGCAACACCAAACTATGAATTTCCTGAGGTTGAGTGGCATTAACATCGAATAGAGACTATGAAGAAGAGCGAAATAAATTGTGACAGACAGAAAACAAAGCAGTACATGATGAAACACAGAGAGGAGACATGTTACACCCACAGATTTCAACAAAATCTGATCAGTCCGGGGTACTGAATGTGAAAGATGCATTAACAAAATAATTTAAAAGACAGAGAAGTAAGGTGGAGAAGAATGAGAAGATATAAAGGGATGAAAATGGGTTTAAAGCTGAAATATGACAAGAACTAAAGTGCAGGTATTGTGCATTATTCAGAGAGGATTCCCCTTCATGGTGTGAAAATGAGCGTCCTTCAGGCTGCTGTAGGGAAAATATTTTACTGACTAATGGTTCCTTTGTCAGCGTCTCTGCTCTTCTTTGTTGCTCCTGTACTCTTGCCTTTCATCTCTTTTTTTGGGGAAAGAATTTCTCCTACTTTTGTGTTTAGTTTCTTTTAGCATTTGTTAGCATTCTAGACATTGCAAATGTCTTGAATAAGCCAGAACATTATTTGTACAAACGGAGGAAGATTTTTCCCCAGAGAGACAAATGTGTGGTGAGGAACTCTAGCCAGATAAAATGTTAAATGTCAAGTGTCAGAATGTTTCTGTGAAGCATGCATAGCCTACACGAGAAACAATCTCCAACAGTGGGGTCACTGTCTCGCTGTAGCGACTGTAAAAACCAATCACGCCAGCCAAACCTCCCTCTTTCCTTCAGTGGTGTTAGCAAATGCTTGCTTTCGCTGTGTAAATTCTACTGTGGCTGGATTTGATGGTTGACTGTGAACATGCAAAATTCTTATACAGGTGGTAGATATTCAAGCTTTAATAATTGAATAATTTTGGAATTAATTGAATTACTGGCAGAGTTTAGTTTAATCAGAATATTTACATCTTAATTTGGGAAAAACCACACAACAGGGAGTCGATGTAAAGACTGTGGGAGCTTGATCACCTTTAAAGGCACAGACAGACATAGAAACCAACTGGTAGGCCGATGATTGATGACGGTGATCCATTAATGAACAGATCTAATGTTGAAGTCAGGAGGCAGGAGAAATTAAGTATGTACAAGTAGAGAGACAATCCCAACAACCAGTTGTTTGATAATGACCAAAAGACCCCAAAGCTGTTTGCATGACTGCTTATTCTCATTTGTACACATATTGTCATTGTGCCTGCAAACCTGATTGTGACATACTGAATTCCTTTTATCATGTGTGTTATGCCTGTAAACTATCAAATGTCTACAAAGTATTAGCATGAGCCTTTGAATATCCTCTCATGTAATTTTAAACAGGACATGACCCTGGTGTCCTCACAGGTCTGTAGCTTCAGCCCTGAACCTCTTGTGTGAGTGGGTCTGTACTCGCTTGTTCTCGTGTGTTCACATGCCTTTTGCGTGTGTGTGTGTGTATATGATTTGAATGACCAAAATACCCCAGTGATGATTGCTGTGTGTCCCAGAGAGCAGTTCTGTAATAGGAGAGAGTTCACTAACTATTAGCATCACTATTACAGAGATTCAAAACAGCAGTAAACGGTCGCACAGGAGACCAAATGTTCCACAAAACCCCCAAATTTTCCAAAACTTGTAGACTCTTGTAGAGAATATATGGTGTGCAAAGAGAGACCGGGACAGAGTATGTCATTCTTCTGAATGCTTTCCATGATTACATCTTTAATACAGATAATATTTATACAGTAATAGAAAATGTTCAGTTGAGTATTCTGAATTGCTCAGTCAGTGTTACTTCTTAAAGTTCTTCACAGAAAGTTTGATGCATAAAAATTTAACTACAAGTACATGCAGTATATATGTTCTATGTACTGTATATGCTCTGCCATCAGCAGTTGCATATTTTGTTTCTATAGGAACAACTAGTGTTTCAGCAATATAGAGGTTGCTGCTTGACTGACCTTGTTACATCCACCATTTTTTGTCAGATCAGTGACCAAGCAGATATAAATATACATATATAAGATACAAACATCTTTTTGCACTCTTCGAATGTTCAGTTGTTGGTTTGTTAATTTTGCACATCAGTTTATCAGTTTAGAAAAGATTTGTATTTTGTCCCTATTTAACAGATGTCTAGAAAAACAAGGGAAGCAAGGGCAGAGAGAGAGAGAGGGAAGTGACATGCAACACAGGTCCCCCCGCTGGGAATCAAATTGCAGACATTGCAGTTATGTGGTATGGGCCTTAACCATTAGGTTGCTCTCTGTGTGACCAGTTTGCTGCAGTATTTATTTCCACAGCAAAATCTACAATGAAACAACTATGACTGTGTTGAGAATGATTGGTGTAACCATGATAACAATATACAACAAAGATGATGAAAAATGAGAAATTAGACAAAACTTTCACTGACTTAACAAGACTAAAATGTCTTAAAACTAAAGTGAAATCAAAATTTGTCGAAAAAATTATGTCTAAACAAGCTGCCTCTATAGCTGTTTTTACTTGTTTATGGTGACAAACAAAATGTGACGTTTTGACTTTCTCACTGGTTTGGCTTCTAAACTGCTCCCTCAGTCCTGATTGGACAAAAGGCTTTACCCTAACATTCCACTGCTTTTGCCCTTTATGCTTCATATCAAGTGAGATTACAATTAGTGTGATTAAGGGAGTGTGAACAGTTTTTTTTTGAATGTCAGATTCAAACATTTGAATTGGATGAATTGCAACTATACTGATGGCTAATTCTGAAGCAGCTTGATGCCTGTCTCCTGCTTCTGGTGACTGACACACTGTAGAGCGTGGAGCTCAGAGGAAAAGGAAGAAGGCAATTAGGATTCCTTGCGTAACTGGGAGATTTAGAGAGCGAAATTGGGCATACCTATCTTAGAGAGAGAAGGATGGAGAGCAAGAAAGGAGGAATGAGAAAGTGAAGAGGTACAAGAGCTTTGTGGAAAATAACAGGAGATTAGGACAGGAAGCGAACGCATTTGGAAATGCATTGAAGCATTGGGCGGAGAACAACAAAGGATGAAAGGGAAAGGATGGAGGGATAGAGAGATAAGGATGCAGTGCCTGATAGAGTGAGAGAAAAAATGGAAGGAGGAAATGTCACAGTGTCAGAGACAGATAGACAGAAACAGAACAGAGAGAGGAAACTGTTTGCAGTACTTAATCGTTATTCCTCCTTCTTGTCCCAGATAGAGGGGAAAAAAAAGAGGACAAAGGTCAAGAAAACGAAAACAAGACAGATTGAGATAGCGGTGCAAGGAGAGAAAGAAAAACACAATTGACCGGCACGTAACCACAACATTTGAACTCTTATTCTCTTAATATTTCATGGTTTACCACAGTGGTGGCCAGTCCAGCTTTTCATTCCATTGAGCTCTTGGGAGTCTTTGTCACCTGATCTGTCATTTGTTTAACATTCCTCTCTAATAGTTATTTCTCTGTTTTCTCTTAGTCTCTGTGGTGTAGCCAACCAATAAAGCTGTGCTGTAAGTGAATCAGGCCTCTACACACAATATCTATGTATGTGTAAAGTCAACTGGTTTGCCGGTCCAAGGCAGCCAGACTGTAAGGTTCACTGGTTTCAGTGGTCTGGGGGAGATGTGGTGGGGAGCTGTCTGTGCCTTTGTGTGTATGTGTGTTTGTGCTGTATGTTATATTAATTCCCTGAACACCTGCTGTTTGCATTCTTGTCTTATCTCCTGGTTGCAAACACTCACACATGCGCCTTACCTCTGCCTGTAATGGAAACAAACAGTGGTTAAGGCTTTTGTACTAAGGCCTCTTGTTAGTTGTCCCACTGCAGCTGGTCAGTTAAATTTAAAGCTAAGTTAAACTTTACTGTTGGGTGGGGTGGATCCCCATGCTTAGACAGATCAGGTGCATGAAAAAGGCTGCCTCCCTAACATCACCCACCACCTTTAGGTTTATACATCAGCAACTACAGGTGCTTCCTAAATGAGTGATATTCTGTATAGCAATACTATTAGGTGGAGAATAATAATTAAAAAAAAAAAAAAGGACACGCATGCTGTTGTGACATTAGCCATTAGCAAATCATCAAAATCCCTTGTAAATACACATTCCTAAGTGCAGTTTACCATACTATTAGTAGTAATAAATATATGTATGCTATGTTTGTCTCAGGGTGAATCAAGAATTAATGTTTATTTGATTATATGATGTTGGTTGTTTGCTGTATGAAAAATGGCAAGAAATCATACTTTACACATTTTTATTTCAAAGTAAATCACTGTCAATTTATGTACTATTCCTCTGACAAATCTATCATTTCATTTCACACCACATTTCATTTTGCTCTGGCAGTGGCACTGACTTTCTCAGTTTTTAGGCGGTGATTTAAATTGGGCGATGCCCTGGCTCTACACCTGGCCCTGTATCCTCATTGTTTGTTTGACCACAGAGCGGTTTCCCTGGTGAGAGCAGAAGTTTCCACTGTGAACAAGAGAAAGATGGAGATAAGGATGGAGAGATTACAGGAGAAGGGAGAGAAAAAAGAGAAGGGTAGGAAAAAATATAGCCAACTGTAAGAGTGAAAGATTGAGATAAAAGAGGACAGATTAGAGGGAGAGAGAAAAACAGAGGAAGGCAAAGAAAAAGTGTTTAGTCAACTGTGAAACAGTGAAAGATAAGACATGGGAGATTGGGAGAAGGGGAGACACTGTAAAAAGAAGGGAGATTAGAAAGAAAAAGTGGAGAGGAAGGCGGGGGTGAGGCTGGCTGTGAAGGACTGACAGATTGACATTAAAGAGCAGTAACTGCAGGGAAAGGAGAGATTTAAGATAGATGGAGGGAGGGAGGGATGGAAAAAAGGAAAACTTAAAGATTGTTGCCAAATGTGAAAAGATAAAGACAGACAGAGGGGCAAGACAGAGAGGGGATGGATAGATTGGATGCTGCCACAGAGTCGCTCAAAAGTGAGCGTATACATGAAATTACCAATCAACAAGAGAAAAAAAATCAGTTTCTTTCATCATGGAAGCACCTTTTCCTCAAGTTGAAAATTATAAATCAATGCTGTTTTGAGTTTTTCATCATGTCCAAGAAGGCTTATCAAGCTGCCTCACTTTCCAAGGAGCTGGCAGTTACACACATACTGAAACCCTGTGACAAGAACCAGCAGCATCTAGTTTGGATGATGGTGAAGTGGCTCGCTGTCAGAAATTTATCTGGTCTCTTGAATGCACTGGCAACCTGAATGAGACTCCAAATCATCCTGACTTTCATATTTTTATACTTTCACATGTTATTGCAGTGTCCAAATGCTGGGATCACTTGCTTATGTGGGGTTATCTATGATTACAATAAATTATGCCTCATCATCATACCTCAGAAAGTTTCAGTGCTGATGTTTGAAATTCAAAATCAATCATGTTTTTATTGTTTATGTTTCAGTAATTTTAGACTACATCAGTTTGATAGATTATGACACTTAATTTTGTTTGCATTTTATGCTTTTATTTCTCAGTTGAGATGAAATTAATGGAGAGAGAGATGGAGAATGACATGTAACATCTTCCTGGCTGGACTCAAACCAGGAATGTTAGGATTACATGGTCAGTGCCTTAAACCCCAGGCCCAACAGATTGTAAAACTTAATATGAAAATTAGTTTATGTTTTATTGTAAAAATGAATGAAGTAAAGAAAAGTGCTTAGCTGTATGACAATTTATTAGGGCAAATAAAACTCTGACAAGTTCCTTCTTAAACCTGCACTAAATTATCTTTTAACCACTTAGGGGCAGCACAGAAACTGATAACATAACTCTGGGATTAATTTATAAAACTGTTAGGGTGTTAGCAAGCAGTTGCCTATTTACATAACCCACAGCCACCTGGAAACATTAGCCTTAATATGTTCCCCTGATGACTGTAAATCCAAATATACACGCTTCTTTTAGCTTTGTTTTGGTCTCCTCGAGCTCCTGAGGGAAATCTCTGATTCTACTAAATGACTGCTTTGTCTGTCTGCTGTTAGCTGCCTTCTGTGTCTGGAGACAAGGTTGATGAGAAACAGTTAAGTTGTGGGCTCTAACGCCAAAACTATGAACTTGAAGATGCTGACAATTCATTCATTCATTTGATCAATTGTTGATATAAAAGTATTGATTAGTACAGCTTTAAGGTTCTACAACATTGTAAAATCTTTTCTTCTCTTCTCTTCTCTTCTCTCTTCTGTTTCTCATATCAAGGATCCCAAATAGAAACCTTACTTGACTGGGACCTCATTCTGAGGACGTATTTGTTGTTGGTTATGATTTAGTCCAGCTTTCCTTCCCTGTCTCTGCTGTTGTAGTGGGTGGGAGTCTTTGATCAGCAGTCATTTTAATGTGACCTCCTATTGTATCAGTTGATATATTATAACTATTCATTACCCTGGAGCCTGTTCAAGGACCCCTGGTGGACTCTGGTCCCCACTTTGGGCTTTGGGAAGCCTCCTGCCCTCGCCTACACCAGCCCTCCCTGTCTCAGGCCAGGGTATGGCTCTTATTAGCAGTCCTTGCCATGGCAGCTTGGGGAAGCCTTTTGAAACCTAATATGGTCTTAAATCAGATTTATAAATGTTTAGGTGTATTATGAAAAACACACATGCAGGCTGCTTTGGCAAAACCAGGCTCTGTTTATATGTATGTGTGTGTCTGTGAGCGAGAGAGGGTGAGTGAAAGCTTATGCAGAGTTTGTGTGTGAAATAAGAGAGAAAATTGTGTGGCTTGTTTGTCCGTGCTCTCTTGTGTGTGTGTGTTTTCCTTGCCCTAATTCCTCCAGTGCGACAGCGTTTCAATAAACAGCATAGCTGTATAAAGGAAACCAGTCTATACACACACACACTAAAGCAGTCAGTTCATATTGCAGTATGTATACATTGTGTACTCGTAGTTAAAACAGATTGAATGACAGCCAGGAAACATGATAAGCTTTTAAACTCTGATGATGGAAAGAGAAAATAATTTAATCTTACTTTTATTTTTTTCCCCAAAAATTTTTGCTGAAAAATTTGTTTCTTAATAATTCACAGCAGCAGGAACGGTCTGTGTGTGTAGACATGTGAATGTATGTGCATAAATCTCATGGTGCCTGTACAGTAGGAGTGTTAGTATGTTTTGGTTTCTGTTTGTTTGTATTTGTATGTTTGTGTGTGGGCTCATACGCTGTGGGGCATTCTCACGCTTAGTCCGACTGACACATTCACTAACTGAATGAGCAAGAACCCACAGACACACAAACACACACACCCATGCATTCAGTGGGTGCTCATCAATGTCCACTGGCTTTTTAGCATTGAGTGTTATAAGTTCATAATGTTAAATTAAACTCAACCTTTAACCTCTGTGTTTCTCTCTGCAGGGATTTGAACAGAAACAACATCACCAGAATCACGAAAGTGGACTTCTCTGGCATCAAGAACCTCAGGATTCTGTAAGTTTGTTTCACTGTTGTTTCAATATTCTCTGATGATAAACCATTCACTGTAGCTGAAGTTACTCAAGGAATGTCAAGGTTGTTCAACAAATTCACATTACATCAGCTGTTGCTTTATTCTTATCTCAGACTTTTTTCTGTATGAGGCACAAGAAAATTGGTGAATTGGGGAATATTTGTACATGCTACTTTAAGAAATGTTGAAAGCTTGAAATGGCTGTAAACAAATGTGGTGGTATATGGAAAGCAGGTAACTACAAGCACCCTGAATTGTTTTTATGATCACCTTCTATGATAATATTCAGTCCAACCAAAACCTGTCAATTGCTGACTTAATAGTGCTGACATTTAAATTAGATAATGTTCTTAACAAAAAACAACATTATTTGTTTGATTAAATGCTTAAATTTCTTTTTGGTTTTTCTGACAAACAGTCTGTTCAGGTTGGGTGAAGAAATAACTCTCTATCTGTTGCAAGTATAGAAGTACAGTGACGTTGTTATGTTGTTGGAAAAAGTCTTATGCTGTAGGTGTTCCTACACTGGAGAATACAAGTTGTGTCCCATCTTCTGCTAACAACTGACATCAGTTTCTGTTCTCCATGATGCCAGTCTTTCCCCAACTTTAACAAAGTTTTAGTTTCCTAAACTAGCCAGAACTTAATCTCAGAGGCGACAAATCAGAGAAAGTTTTTAAGTTGTTTGTGGAGTTGGGTGGGCCATTTAGACAGCACTGACAAACAACTTATTTTGTCATTTTGGTATGAGGTTGGGTGGCCCTAGGTATGAGGTTGAATCCACCGGGTACCAGGCCTTTTATGTCTTATTCTCCTCTCTCTTTTCTGTTGTAGTGACCTGTATTCATTTATTTACATGGAGTCCCATTAACAAAAAAGCTGCCATGCTGGAGTAATTAGACAATTGCTATATTTACCTAATAGGCCTGTATATGGCTATAGGGGAAACAAGTCTCTATAAAATAAAGTTTCCTGTCCTAATGAGGGATTTCAGGGCTGGAGAGAATGCAAGTGTCTTATCCAAGGAGTTGAATTTCGTAATTACTGAATATTTACAAGGTTAAATAATAGAGTAATCATGAGCTGAGATGCCAGTAACAAGCAGCAAGACTCCTATTTGTCAAACAAGCAACACAGCAACAAGATGTTAAACTGGTGCGGATGTGGTGATATGCAGAGATAAAACTGATGGGAAAAATGTTGCAATTTCTGGACAATTGGTAGCGAGAAATTGTGACTCATTGTTCATTGTAACCAAGAAGATAATGTAACTCAGAGTTCACTATTGTCTCTGAGCAATAGTTGGGCTATGCTGGATTTTTACAGTTTTGCAATATTGGAATATCCAGAGACACGGGAGTGCCTTTGAAATTTAGTTATAAGTAACAAACCTTTGAGATTGTTTAAAGATGCAAAATGTGTGCACATATACTACTAAAACAGTTACAATGTTTACGCACTGTATTTCTCAAAAAGAAAGTCATTGCCTTGCACTTCCTTGTTGTTGTGTGGATCAAAACTATAAACAGAATATGTATTTGTTGAATCAGATGATGCTGAGGTTCAAAGAACAGGTTCACTTTTAATATTCACATGCCAATGTGTATATTGAAAGGTTTTTGCCCGCTGTAATTGTTTCTCCTGTATATACCAGCCTTAACTAACTTGATGTATCATAGCTAGTGATTCCAACCATGAGCCCGGTTGACTGCTGGTCCTTTTCAAGCAAATATTACTTCTAAAGGATATTTATTGGCTGCAGTCTAAACATACAGCTGTTGGTAAACATCTCAAATGGACCTCATTACCATGAACCTTCTATACTCTACTGTTCGTCTTTGTGCCTGTCTGACCCCCCCCCCAAAAAAAATCATTGATATGCTAAAGTCATTACTGATGGTACTCTTGCTGGTCTTACTTATCATATCTAAATGGTTGCACTGAAGTGTGACTCCTCGTGTCCTCTCAAGCTGTCCTAATGACTTCAAGGGCTCTCCAACTCTTCTGCCTCAAGTGGCCCAAATTTATATGTGTGTGTGTGTGTGTGTGTGTGTGTGTGTGTGTGTGTGTGAGGGCTGTAATAACTATAATCACCGTTGGCTGCATGCAGCTTCCCTCCTCACTCTGTTTTCACCAGACCGGCAGATAAAAATATACTCCCAGCACAAACTACGCTGAGGAGTGGAAATAAGTTTATGCATGTGTGTGTTTGCATTTGTAAGTGCAGTTGTTTAATTATAACCAAACTTGTAAGGACCGGTGGGTTTTTGAATTTATGTCTAGTCAATGTTTCAGATTTTATTTGTCTGTATATTTGACCTAAACAACAAAAGAGAGAGAGAGAGGGAGAGACCTTTTATTTGTGTGCATCCTGTGTATTTGAGACAGGGTTAGAAGGACTGCAGAAAACAGGCTGTGTGTGTGTGTGTGTGTGTGTGTGTGTGTGTGTGTTAGGGAGTGTGTTTGCGTGTGGTGGGCCAGCAGCTTGTTTCATGTGGTTGGTGATAAACTGCTGTGACATTTCCCCACTCTAAATCTCTTAAAGAAATGGGAAGGAGATGGCTTGGGAAAGAGAGGAGATAGTCTGAGAAAGTACACACTCAGCCGCACGTGCGCACGCACACACACACACACTCTCAGTCTCTCTCACTCACATGTACACATACATACTATTGCGTATGTGATAGTATGTATGTGAACAAAAGCAGCGTCACCTTTAGCCTTATCTGTAGTCAAATGTATATTACTGTGACTTCATCAGACCTCTCCCCCCTACTCTGTTCATTACTCTCACTCTTTCTTTCTCACACACACACACACGCACACACACACACACACACAAATCAATGCTCAGTTCTTTTCCTGGTCACTTAACCCTTACATACATCCCATGGGAAAAGTTTGCATGTAGCTAAATGCTTCTAACATTCTTCCCAGGAAAGGCCAAGAGCTGCAGAAAAAAAGTACTCCTTGATGCCCATGCTTACGTACAAGCTTGTAATTATTCATAATTATCCATCCATTAGCTATACCACTTATCCTTGAGGGCTGTGGGGGGGCTGGAGCCAATCCCAGCTTATTCATAATTAGTCATGTGAAAATACATGACTGCCATTACATGTAATATGACTTCTGTTCAACACCTCAGCCAAACCTATAACACAGCAACATAATTACCATATTAATTGTATTTTCAACTTCTTAATGATCTGGTTTTACATTAACACCTCAATGATCACGGAATACAAAGATAAAAACGTAATTGCACTAATTTGCTGGTGTTTTAAATCTTCAAATGTAGTATCTGATGTCATCAAAGCACCTTAACCAGACTACCTGCTATAATCTGATTAAATATTAAGTCAGAGAAATGTGTAACCCAGTCCAGCAGTCTGAATATTCTTTAATCTGAGCAGTCAGATCGTCATGCTGTAATCACAGACACAGCTTGTCTCTGCATGCATACTGCGTGTGCAACACTTAGCGTAATATCTTTGGCAGCCTTACTTTCCAAGATTTCTTCCAGATTGTGGCGAAATTGAGTAATTCCAAACAAATTTAGATGTAGGTGAAAACTTGCGCTTGATATTGAACATTTGGCCGGGGAAAATTAATGCGGTTTCACCCATTGTGCGTAAACAACAAGTGAAGTTAATATCCTCTGAAGTATTTCCTTATTTCCTTCAGAGGCCAAGTACTCTGAGTTTGCCATAAGGTAGCGTGACATCATTGTGCTTTTTATAATGGTTGCTAAGACTTTCTAATATGGTCGAATGAAAGAGTTATTAGACACACCAGGCCCCACACACATGAAATCAGTGCATGTTTTCTCTCTTTTCTCCATCTCTTGGTTGATGACTAATGCCTGATACAGACCAATATAAAAACAATACCTCATCTGAACATCATGCCAACATCGACTCCCCACACCATGTGTTTGGCTTATGATCCTTTTGCCTTTCTAAACTTCATTCAATAAATCAGCATGCGGTTGATCCCTCATTTGGACAAATGAACTCTGATAGTTACTCAAAGTTATGTCTTGATTTAGCCTTTTCTGGAGTTTACAAGATATGTTTTTCTATCAGGGTGGAGAAAACCCAGCTACATTGGAATAAACATGATGGATTAATACTGGCTGGACTGTAAATTATGACTAGTGGGCTGGAGTCGGGACTGTGCATGTGTTTACGTGTATGTTGTGTGTTTGGGTATGTTTGCAACCAGTGCATAACTGTGTACCTATGTTTGCACTTTACATGTTTACATACATATCTGACATTGTTCATTAGTGCTGATTGTGTATATCCATGCATTTTCAGTACATTATGTATTTGTGCCTGTCATTGTGTGCTTGCCTTCGTCAGATAAGAGTTTTTGCTCCAGCTTTGGCCAAGTGCATGTTTCCAACACATTGTCTGTGTGTGTGTGTGTGTGTGTTCACACGTTTATTTGTGTGAAGAGTTGGTATGACAGACCATGGATTAATGGCTGTAATACAGCTGCATGTCTAAACATTTTCTTTGAAAGAATAGTTAAAGGAAGGTCATGCCAAAACAATTCAAAGTCCACATGGCAGGCCTGACAGTGTCTCTTTTTTGATACATCTTCTTTACTCATATTTGGCTCTGTTGTCTTTTCTTTTTTTTCTCTCTCAATCCATCTTGTCACTCTGGGACTATTTGCATCTCTGTTTCCTCTCTTTCTCTCTCTCTCTCTCTCTACCTTCTCCTCACTCTCCCTTCCCTGTACTTCCTTACTCTTCTTGTCCTCCTCCTCTCCCATCAGCCTCTCTCCTCCTTCAATCTCCTCCTCCCTCTCAAGAGATGTCACTCTTAACATCCTCAGACAGAAAGTATAAACACACATATCTGCGGAGATGTTCTCTCTCCCTTCCTCTGTCCCATCTGGAAAATCTTAGATTGCCCCAAAAACATTACAGCACACACAGAGAGCCGAGAGGGAAAAAGAGGAATATGTGTTACACTGGGAGCGCCACTGGAAAGGCAGAAGAGAAATGGAGAGGATATCCATTGAGGAATGGCTTGTTAATTGTTTCTTTTGGCTTGCTCAATTGTGACATTTGTGAAATGCTGCGTGTCTTAAACTTTTTAAACTTTTGCTTCACGCCAGATTCATTTGTTCAGCGCACTGATTGCTTGTTTATACAACAATTTTTAAAAAGTGCAAGTGTCTCTCCCAATGTTTGAAATGTCTCTATTTCTCTCTGGCAAGCAGCTGATTTTGCTGTTTGCACTGGCCAGAAAATGAGATTTATGTGGTGTTTCTTCCTCTGGTGTGAACCCACAGGTCAGCTGGGAAAGTTGGCTGTGGATAGATAATCTGCACTACATGGTTGTCCCTCTATGACATTTAAATTGTGACATTTTTAAGAAATGCCTATACTACAACTTTGTAAAGTTAATGACATTTCTTATTGCCTCTCTTGACACTGACTATTACTTCTACCTTGTTTCGACTGTTATTCCGTCAACACTCACTTGTATCCCTGCTGGTATTGCTTTTGAATTGTCCAAAAATGATAACTGCAACTGTTGTCTCTTTTTTCTCTGTAGTCATCTGGAGGACAATCAAATCAGTGTTATCGAGAGAGGAGCCTTTCAAGACCTCAGGCTGCTGGAGAGACTGTAAGTTCACCATCTCACACTCCTGTCTTGTGCATGAGGGAGAAACAGCTCATGCAAACTTAAGGTATTTTATACATGTAAAAAAACCCACCATGCTACAAATTCTATAAAAACAAATCACAAAATATATACATCTGCAAACACACATTCATACACAATGACTTCCTACTGCTGTTTTTCCCTTTTGCCAAACACACACCTTTGACTTCCTGCTGCTGCCTGTCCATTTTGTAAAGCATATACACACAGAGTATACCTGGATGATACCCAAGTCCGTCCACTTCACACACTACCTTGGAATCTTTCATAGTTATTGCCTTGTTCCGTGTGTGTGAGTGTGTGTCTGTCAGTTCACACCAAGGCTCTAGTCAATAGAATCAAGGTGTGAGTGCACAACAGAACACTTCCCACACACACACCTGCATGTTTATGACTCTGTGTTGGAGGGATGGCAGGCAGACATTTTTGCAGGAAGACATGCTTCCACGTTTCTGCTGTAGTACAGAGCGTTTATGATCCTGTAGCATGAGACAAGAATACAGAATAACACATTTTATGTGTTGTCAGATGTTATCTCCTGAAAATTCAGCTATATTTTATAGCTGTTTTTATAGGCAGCTTTCAGGTGATGTAACACACCTTCTGGCTGGAGGTCTTCAACTGATGAGAGCAGCATTTCTAAACTTAGGACTTGGCTGTCGTGGCAGTGTTGAATTGACAATGTTGTGTTAGGATTTGGGCTGAATATTTCTTCAGTGATATGTCTGTCAGATAATCTCATTTCATTAGCTATCTCACTACTGTAGGGTTTTTAATTTACCTCTGGCTTTCCACAGTGTATTTCCACAGTGTCATAAATTCATCTGCTTCAACTCAAAGACATGTGGTGCTGCTGTGGGACTCCAAAAAGTGTTTCTGTGCAGTCCTCTCTTTTTCTTTGGACACTGTATTAAGTAAAAATCTCCCTGACAGTTGGATGGTAAAATGGTAAAAAAGATGGTAAAAAAAGACATGCAACAGAGCAGCAGAGATTTACAGAAATACAAAAGCAATTAGTTAAATTCAGGTGACAGCAAACTTCACTGACACTGGACAGATACTTGAGAGATGCTGAGTGGCAGCAACATGTGTATCTTGTCTCTAAATGGAGATCATACGTCTGATAGTGAAAGCATGAGGTGATGGGCTGCTTTAATGTTAAAAGGCTCTGTAAAACAGTGTGTCAGGAAGGGTCAGAGGTTGAGGTGAGGCTGTGTGGGAAGGGTTAGGGGGCAAAGTAGTGTGTCAAAACTCACTAAGAGATGGCATTCATTTGTTTCAAGTTGTTTGAAAATATGGTTTTGTGCAACTCTAACATTCATTGTATTGTAGACTAAAAAGCGTAAGGATGACACATTGTACTTTACTTACAGTCATTCTAGGTAAAAAACAGCAGTGAGTTTTCTCTGTTTTGGAAGAAAATATTTGGAAAAAGAATCACTACTGTACTGTGGGAAATAATGATGGCCCTGGATTATACACAATATTTTTTTTAATCCACTGATCGTGAAATGCTTTTTAAAATGCTTAGTTGACAGGATCTCTGATGTTGTGCCTGTCAGGGTGAAAGGTTAGGGGTGAGAGGTCCTGGTGCTGAGTCTGTGTGATTTATGGAGTCAAAATGTGAAAAGCATGGAGCTTATGTAGCCATCTCCTTGGGTGAGGACACTGATTTATGTCAACACATGAATTGTAAAGTCATGTGTTTGGGCATTTGACCTCATCAGGTGATTTGAAAAATACAACAATGACTCAGAGGTGGCCAGAAATGGCAAAAATATAAAAAGAACACAGGATGTGTGAAGAGATGTGATTTTTTTATTTTGTTTTTTTTTGCAAAAAAATATACAGAACTTCGGGGATTTTGAGGTGGTAACCCATTGAGATTAGTTCTCTTTAGTGTCCAAACCATTTCTGCTGGACTTTATTGTGATTCTGACTAATAGATATAATTTTCCAAATTTAAAAATATAGTGCCCATGGACTTGTGGGTTGGTAATATTTCAAAGGTTCCAAGCAGAAGTCATTATTATTTGAGAACACACAAAGGATTCTTCTCTTAAAAACCATAACTGTTTTGTGAGCGAACGTCTTAAAATGACTCATAACTGTAATACTAGGCGGTCATGGGCTTTACTTTCGTACCAGCAGTTATTTTCTAGGAGCAGGGGTCAATTATTTCAAATGGTGGATATCTTATTTTGGACTGCAGCTCTCTTTCCATTGGTGCACACAGGAGTCAAGGTCTTATTATCATTATCACAGGGGCTAAAAGGTTGGTGTCTGTGTCTTCTCCAGTGGAGATTCTACTTTGTGACCCTGCGACCCTCCGCCCTCCTTTTCTTTTCTTTTTCCCTTCCATGCCTCGTTTCTCAGCCAAATGCTTTGGTAGCCTGATAACACTTTCACTCCCTCTCCTCACACTGTCCTCATCTATCTCTGCTGTAGGCAACCCCACCCTCCTTCTGCACACACACACATATGCACACAAGCAGACATCATCTTTCACCCTTACACACTTCATCTCTTACTTTTTCTTCACACACACGTCTTTCTGTCGGTCAACACCATTTTATTTTCACTCTATCTTCTCTTTCATTCCTTTGTAAATAATTGCCATGTGTTCTTTTCATGCTTGGTTCAACCTTCTTGAACATGGAACAGTATTTTAAGATATAGGACAGCATTGGTCACGAGAAGGTTTTCTCTTCATATTAGTTTAGAAACCTATAGGCCTATTTCATAGGTAATAATACTTGCAAAGTTTCCTTGGAAACTCTAGTCCCTTTCTTCTGATTGGCCATTGCTGTTTTGTCTGCCACATTTAAGAATTTCTTGTGCTGACGATGGTCCTGTGATGTAAACATCCACTTTTTTGGCCACAATTTTATTTTAAAACTTGTGCATACTTTTTCAGTCAGTTTGTGGATTTTTTTTTTTTACTATGACACTGGGTTGTTTATTTTGGCACTTGAAACCACTTCTTGAAAAGCCTGGCTTCAAGAGCCCAAAGCCTGTCACATTTGTTTATCATTTGTGGGTTAATAATCCCCCCCCCCTGTGGGATTAATAAAATTCATTGTATCTTATCTTACACAGTGTACATAAACTATCAGTTTAGATTAATGGGAAAAATAAATTAAGTTTGAATTCTTGGACAAAGCCCTTGCATGTTGTGCATTTTTGTCCTATCAGAAAAATTTAGGTCAGTAAGACCAAGCTTATTTTTTCCATTTGGACACACAGTAGTGCACTTGGCCCTGATGATGCAGTTGTCTTCTTTTAATACAGTGACAAACCAGGTTAGGATTATCTAAAATGTATTGAAAATGTGCTAAGAATAGTGTCACCTAAGGGAATTATCCTGAAAAAGTGTTTTAGTACTGAATCTTTGTAGAGATGTCTTGAAGACGCCAGGAACCTAAACATGTTCTCTCTCTCACTCCCAGGTCAAAGCACATGCAGGGATGATAATAATAACTGGCTTTACAGAGCTTACAGCATGATAACCTGTAACTGACACACACATACAAAACACATGATGATAACCTCTAGGTCATGATCACAGGAAACCAGACAGACTTTCCCATGAGTTTCACCTTTGAACCATGAACCCGATGACCTGCAAGGTGATGCTCCCGGCTAGTTGGTGATAGCTCAGTCAACACAAAGGCATGAATCTGAGTGATTTATTACTGTGAGTTTTTGCCTGTCAAACCATTTTACTTTAAAGTATATTTTCTTTTTCTCCTTCTGTTTCTCTCTGCAGTCGTCTGAACAGAAACAAACTCCAGTTTCTCCCAGAGCTTCTCTTCCAGTCCAACCCCAAACTAGGACGACTGTGAGTACACCTTTCTTGTTTTTCCATCTCTCCATCCAGCGATCCTACTTTCTTGAGCTCCCCCATCTCTCTCTGACTCTGCCTCCATCACTCTCTCTCTCTCGCCCCTCTCTTTTGATGTGTTACGTGATCCATTTGAAAACACGGTCACGGTGCAATGTCAGAACTTTTATCCGGGTTGAGGGTTCAAGTCCCGCGCCAGGTGACAAAGTGCTGCTCTGTGCTCCTGTTGAGAGCAGAAAAAGAGTGTGCGGGTCAGATGTGTGTAGATATGTATATGTGTGTGTGTGTGCATGCACTATTTTAAGAGGTGAAAGTGTGCCTGGAGTGAATGTTTTGCTTGGACCGATGAGGAATTTTTATTCAGGAATATGGAGTTTTCCCAGAGTATTCAGAGTGTAAGAACAGGTCATACTGATGGAGAGAAGCCTCCCACTTGTTCCCCTTCTTTCTCTTTTTCATCTCACATTCCCAGACATGCTCTCTTCTTCTCCCTCTTTCTATCTCTCTCTCTCTCTCCATTTCTCTGTTTAAGTCCCATAGGTGCACCCACCCCTTCTCCTTTTCCTCCCCTGTGCTCTCTCTGTCTGCACTCTTTCTTTCCACTCAGGTTTTCTATTTGTCTTATCCTCAGAGAGTCTCTGTCAGCTTAGGCTGAAGGTTGAAACACCTTCTAAACTTTATAGCCGTTTATATTGGGCTGCCTTCAAGTCAAGGTAGAGGTAGACTGTGTGTGTGCGTATGTGTGTCTTCGGTGCAGGCTTGCTTTTGTATGTGTCTGCAGTCATTATTGTCTGCAATGGGTGCGGGTGTGGGTGTGTGCATGTGCATGTGCGTTGCAAGGTCTTAGGATAGGGAATACCAGCACTGGGACATTAAACTTCTCACTTCTCTCATTCTCTTTTATAATGTTTCCATGAAGCAGAACGCCTTGGAAGCTACTGTAACCTTTCTTTGTTGAAAAAAGCATGCTCCTCTGTGTAGGACCTTTTTGTGTTTTCCACATTGTTCATGTTTGAGGTATTCAAGGTGATCAAGAAGTGAATTAGACCAACAAAAAGTAAGAACACTTCACAGAAAAGCTTTTGGGTGGGTCTAAAAAGTTAGTAGCTTGCTTCTTTGCAGACAACGGCAGCTTTAGTCATCTTGGATTCACAAAAGTTATGGTAGTTTCCAATTGCAGTGTCATAATGTGTCAAAATGCCCAAAGAAATATCTCAACTGATTGCAGATTGATTGGGGAGCTTTGAGCTTTGATCTGAAATTAACCATGAAATCTACAGTACATTGCCTCATCTGTCCACAGTGTGCCTCCTCCAACATTAACAGTGGTCTTATCTACAGTAAATAATAGATCATTGCTGTGTAGTGAAAACTGTGCATCAGCATATTTTATTAGTTTTGGGTTTTCAAATAAACTGAGGGATGACATGCTCTTTTGTGGGTTCAGTCAACTCTCCTACGCCTTAGGTAAAAAAAAGAAAAGAATCATCTAAAAAATGTCATTAACCACAAAAGCTATTTGTCACTCATGAAAATGTAACATTTTGTAAATACATGGTTCTCTTTGTACAGTGACAATATGTCCTTTAGGTCATTAATCTATTAAAAAGATGTATTAGTGAATTTTTCTCTTTCAAATATATCATTCTTTGTTACTGAAACTTTTACTATGAATCAAGGCAGTGGAATAAAAAAAACAACGAAACAAAACAACAAATGCTGTAATAATAACAGTGGTTTGCGATGATGAATTGGTTTGTGTTTTCTGTGGCACTTTCTCAATACGGCCTCTTGTGTTGGCAGAGAAGCCACAGAAGGATGAAATCTTCTCGGTGGGGTGCACACTGTGAAACCTCTATTTAAAACTCTGGACACACTGATCGTATGTTTCATATATTTGTGGTGATGTGTGATGTATTGCTGAAGACAGCAAAGTAGACCGTTATGGCTTAAAGCAAATTGTCATTTACGTCAACTGTGGCCTCCAGGATCACACACAGTCTAAACCCCTCTATGTGAACATCAGGGACATACAGATGCAAACACATACACACACATATTAACACATTCCACATCCCACTGTGCTCATTTATTTTTTCCAAACTTTTCTCTTGTTCTTCATGAGTGACAGTCTTATTTCCTCCACTGCCTGGCTTACTATTCCATAAAACCCCTAATTGGTCTCGATAGCTTTTATTTATCACTGGTCGAATATGGATCCCTATAGAGCTCTTAGACAACTCCGTAAGAAAGTGGAAAGGGTGAACATGTTCCAAACTTAACATTATAAATCTCATGTTCTTTATATCCCTACTTTGCCATCAGCACAGTCTAAATTACAGTGTCTGGAGTTTCCTCCTGCTCTGTATTTTTTTTCTTTCCACTTTTCTCATTTTTCTCTTCCCTCTTTCTTTTCAGTGCTTTTTATCCTATCCACGCTGTGTTTTTCTGTAAATTGAGGAAGTGTTGGAAATGTAAATAGCAAGGTATGTTGGCGGGAGAGTGTGTAAGAGAGTGAGAAAAGATGGAGGTAGAATGAGAAGAGAGAGCAAGAGTCAGGGGAGGGAGGCTTAAAGAGGGGATAACAGCAGGAAAGTAAGAGGGAGGAGACGGGGAGGTTTGCTGGTGGCTTTCTGGTTTAGGTTCGTAACCTTCCTCTCTGTCCAGCCTCGGTTAGATATTAAATGATGGCAGTGTGATAGGAATTACCTCTTAACCCTCCTATTAAAGCTCTGTGGTCTGAGGTTTGGAGATGGAAGGAGAGGGAAGGAGCTGGACTAGCGTGAAGGGAAAATAGGCATGGGTTGGAGGTTTTGCTTTTGAGGAGGGTGGGAGGTAAGGGCAAGAGGTATCAGGCTGGATAATAGTTTTTACCAGAGTCTTGGATCCCCTGGGGATGAATGAAGCATACGATTTGAAGCTCGAATCGAAGAGGTTGTCTCTTATTGGAAAATGTTCTAATTGAGCAGTAAGTGTGGCTGGTGACTGCCTGACAAAGACAGATGAAGGATAGGTATCAGGGCGGTCATGTGAAGGGGGGAGATGGTGGGATGAAAGGATGCTGGTGGAGGATGAAGGCTGTGGGTAGATGGATGAAGGGATCAGAGTCTGTGGCCCCGCCAGGTGCTCGGCGGGAGGGGCAGAGGTAGGGATAGTGAGATGGATGGAGGACTGGAGTCTGTGGGTTTCAGTGTGTGCAGTCTGTGGTCGCTTTCCCCCCATAGTTTGGAGAGACTGTGGTCTCACAGCACGCACACAGACACACACTATCGCACACAGTAAGCTTGAGCTTTGAGTAGAATACATTGCTAGAAAGGCAGTGAATTTCTGGTCTGAAAGGCAACAATCATGATGGCTCGGATGGAAAAATGCAAGCCATTGGTTAGAGGGCTTTAGTGCATCAGTGCACACCACAGTCTATCAGGGAGGTTTACTTTGCTAAGTGGACTTGATGGCTGTTAGTCTCCTGTCTAATAACACTGACCCAGACTGAGCCTCATCCTGTTATCTTCACTTTCTCCTCTGGGAGTTTGTGCGTGTGTGTGCATGTTTTATGTGTGTATGTTGTGTGCAGGGACCCCAAGTGCACCGGTATTTGAACCAGCGCTGGTTTACTGCCAGTGATACTCATGAAGCAACATCATTCTCCCCCATTAAAGAGCTCAGGTTACAGTTGATTGGTTGCATGAGAGGAGAGGGGCGCGAGGAAGAAGAAAAATGAGTTCAACGTTAGACTCGAGAGATATTTCCTCTTTACCTCCACCACTGTAACTCCAGTTGGGCCTCAGATACTTAGTATTACATAATGTAGATGATGATTTTCAACCATGTTTCAACATTGCATACTGAAATCAAAGTGCCATGTTGCTGTAAAGATGCAGAACCCTTGTGTGTTTTACAGGTTGAACTGATATTACAAACGGGAATGCAGATATATGAAACTTTTTCTTCACACAAATGAAAAGTTGAATTCAACAACAATAAAACTCAGTCTTGCTCAGTTCAGTACTCTAAGAGGTTTTGCTGTTGTGGCCTTAACTTGGTCTGGTATGACCAGTAGCTTAAGGTGGACATGAGTCAGTTTGCTGACTTTATGACCCTTCTTTACTTGTGCTACTGTTACACAGTGTTTTAGCATCTACCATTACACCATAATTTCCACTTGTGGCCACAGTGGCCTCTGTTCAGCAAAGATATGCTTAATTGAATTAAATCACTGTATTGCATAAACAGCAGCAAGTACCATTCTGCTTAAATACACATTTACTGTATAGCAGATGTGGTTTTGCAATGAGAAAGGCTAATGTAGACAATAAAACACAAACAAAGGAACCTGTTACTCAAGAATTTAGCCATCACATTTCTGTTCAATAACATGCTTTAGTGCAGTAAAGCTCCCCCCCGCCCTTTTCCAGCTTCTTCCTACTCTCTAACACTGCTGCTGTGCTCCCTCACTGTCCTCACTGCACCCCATAAAATGCCTCACAGCAGGGATACCAACAGCCAAACATTCAGCCTAAAAGGGTTTTGGCTTAATGGAAAGAGAAGTGAGTTTCTGTCCACAGGGATGCCAGTGAAGGATTTTATCCAATCAAAGTGTCCTTGAGAATGATGCTTAATCCCTGCATGTTCACTCGCTGTAGGCCAGCCTGGATAGCAGCGTTAGATAAACACGTAAAAACCTAAAGTGTAGCTAAAGGCTGGGAAGAAGAAATAGCTGTGGGGGGAAGTGAAACTAGATGCAACAGAGGTAAGGCAGGGCTGGATGGATATGTGGGGGAATGAAAATAGCTGACAAGAGTCTAATCCTGGAAGGTTGCCAGTCTAAATCCCTACACTGATGATTGAACTGATTGAAGGGTAATGAGACATGCTCTTCAGCACCATTAGGTTACCCTTGAGCAAGGCACTTAACCTCCAAGTGCTCCAGTGGAGCTCCCACATGTGCAGACGTAACACTCCCCGGCTGTTACTGTAAATACAACTTAGCTGGTTAAGTCAGGGGAAAAAGAAGCTGGACGGAGAGAGAGAGGAATGAGAGAGGGAGGGAAGGTTGAAGGAGCGGGGGTCATTTGAGATGTCTTTTCCTCCTAATTAAGTTAATGGAGAAAGACGAGGGGTTGCCTTTAATCTTGGCTAATTGTCCATTTAGAGGCGACTGCCATAGTTTACCTGCTGGAATGTTACGGTTAGTTACAGGAAGTGGGTGTACGCTGTGTGTTCAGTGATTGCTGCGACACAGGGGGCCTCAGTGGCGATTGGTGGAATGGCCTGGACGGGTGAGGGTTGAAAGTAAACTGCTTGAACTCACGTTGTCTTCTCTTTTTCAGAGTGGACTAGTTTGCTCATTTACTATTCTTTGCCCTTTTTCTCTTTTTTCAGGCGCACTCACTGTTACACACACCCCCACACAAACACAACAAGCAGCTTTGATGTTGTGTTGCTGTCAAGGGTTGTAAGATTGTTTTCTTGTCACTAGTCTCCAGGCCCTTTGTTTGGTTTTCACGTCACCGGGTGCTGGCGAGAAACAAATAAGTCTCAAAAACACAAACACACACACATGCACACACAGAAGCACATACAAATCAAGTCTCTCACGCCAACTCTCCTGCTGATTTAACACCACAGGCGATGGATGCAGAGTTGCGAGTCCGCATGTGTGGGTTGATATGTGTGTGTGTGTGGTGTCAGTGTGTGTGGTGCATGGCAGACTTTATGCTAAACCACACACCCACGACAGAACTTCCTAATAATTAAACATGACTCACAAGTACAAACCATGGTATGCAGTTGCACCACAAGGCTTGTAGGACCTGACATGCAGCTGCACCACAGGGCCTATACACAGCAATACACTGTGTGTGCATCTCTCTCAGATTTATCAATCTTACTTACATTCTTATTTATTATTACTTGATTTATTGTGTCCTAGAACAAGGATAAACATGTCAACATAGTTGCATTGGCAATGGCTGTTCTGGTGTAAAGCTGCACCAGGAGGCCCATAGTCTTCAGGATGGAGCTGCACCATGGGGCCCACATGTGGATTCTATGGTATTTGGGAAGGGAAGACTTTTACAGAGGGAACCTGACCAGAGCTCTTCTAAAAGAAGGCTGTTCTTAGCGGCTTGTGTGTGTGTGTCTGTGTGTGTGTTTCCCACAGCCCAGACAGCAGTGCGATTTTGTCCCAAGACATATTTAGATAAATACACACTGCAGAGAGATACCAAAAACCAGGAGGGAGAGACCGAATGGTAGAGAGAAAGAGAGAGAGACAGAGAGAGAAACAGAGAGTGATAGCAAATGATATTGGAATCATTTGAAAGATTATGAAAATCCAGGAGAATATTCATTGTAAAAGTTTCATACATTCCTTCATACTGTCTGAAAAATATTTTCTAAAATGAAAGCAGATAAGGTGATACTCAAAGTTTTATAAGCACCCAAATAAATGGGTTAATGTTGGATTTCTGCAGTAACCTGATTTCTTTAACATCATCTGAGCAAAAAACCTTGTTTCCATAATCAGGGTGGGGGATTAACAAAACCTTATGTCCTCAATTAGATTTCTCCTGGATAAAATCTACACACTGGGTCTGTAATTGGCTTTTTGCAGGTATGCATGTGCAGAACAAAGACTCAGACAGGCAAAGTATTACTATGTCCAACAATCCAGCGGGATGAAAGAAAAGATCATTACGCATTGCCCTTGTTCTTTCTGTGTAATCCTTCTTTTGCTTTCCTGTGGATGCGGCCTGATGTGAGATTTGGCTGGCCCACGACCAGTCCCTCAGGTCCCCCTCTCTCTCATATGCACACATACACACTCTTTTTTCTTTACTGACCCTATTCTACTCACAGCAGGAACATATGAATTACATTTTCTTCCTAAATTTTGCCTATTCTGAACATCCTGCTGTTAAAATTACTTCTCTGCTTTGAATGCTGTCCAAGTTTTGTTATAGGTGTGTCTCCACATTATGTATTTCATCTTATTTACAAGTTTTTGTCTCACATGTCAGTTGTTAAACACTTCACAAATGCAAAGTATGTGAATAAGAATGAGTTTGGTTTTCATGCTGTGGGAGCAGTCAGTCAAGAGGCCAAAAGTTATAAAGTTTTGTGTGTGTGTGTGTGTCTTCTGTGTGGATGTGTGAATAAAATAAACCAGAGTGTTTCTTAGCAGGGTGAATTCAGCAACCAGGCAGTGTAAAAGTTCACAGCAGCAACACCTTTCCCTTTCAGCAGCCTACTTTAGCAGCTAGCCATACAGCTAGCTAGCCGCAGGGCCAGAACCTATGAAATGTTCGTGGGAGGCTGGGGGCCTGTAGATATTTTTTTTTTTAATGTGGCAAAGAATTTTTATATGTTTGCACTGAAATAGTGCAGAGGCTGCATGTGGTAGTAA